>NW_010201555.1:0-44785 GCF_000695765.1 Mesitornis unicolor
CACTTCTAGTCTGAATTGTAGGTTTCTTGCTGTTTTGACTTCAGGATCACTGAGAAATTTCCCATTGGAGCTGTAATTTAGTTATGCTGACATCAAGATTCCCCTTCTTGGTTACTTATTGCAGGCCCCTTCAAAGTAGTTGCAAACCTTTGCCACGGTTGCTTTACTGAGCTGCCTCCTCTTCTCCCTGCTTCTCAAATCTGACAGTAAATGGCAGCTAAGCAAAGAAACAAGTGGCCTAGCGTGGAAGTAGGATAAGCCTTTGGTATCTTACCCACAAATTCTAGTTGTAATTAACTGTCTGGGAGCTATAATCACAATTTTCCAGAGGCCTAGCTGCCATCAGGTAGTCACTGTGTGTGTGTGCAAAGCAGGGTTAGAGACAGGGTTTGAAGATGCTGCTTGGGGAGAAAGCAAGCTGTTATTCTAATGGGGGACAGCTGGGACCTGTGTTTTTCACCAGTCCCAAGGGACCACTGAGTCTGGGTTTTAGCCTTCCTCCAGAGCAGCGCTTTTTACAGGAAGGCACTTGCTATGCAGCATCTTTGCTCCCACAGGCAGGAAGGATGCCCTCGGAAAGGAGCCTGCAAGTGTGACTCTTCAGGAAGAGAGTCGGGGTTACAGTCCTAAGTAACTTTTCCCACTCATATTAATCTGATAAAATTAACAACTGCAGTTCTTGGAGCAAAAGGGAAGGGGACTTAATTATAATTCAGTAGCTCTGTAGGGAACCCAAGTAATGATTGCAAAGGATGTAAACTGTGCTGTGTGCCTGTTTGCACTGCAGCCCTTGGAAGACCCCAGGAGATCCTGAAAACAAAGAGAGAAATGAGGCCATGGGGGGCCTTGTCAGCTGTTTTAAAAGGACACCATCCTCTAGCTGGTCAGTCAAATTGGCAGCTGGTGAGCTTACTCATGGTGTTGCAGAAGGTCCTGCTAAGGTTGGTCTGGCTGCTTGTTCCAGGGCACGCAGGCCGGTGACCCCAAGGCACCTCGTGTGTCACGCTCTGCCTTCTTAAATTGGGCTTTTTGGTGGCTCATGCTGTGCAAAGAACTGGGGTGTCTGGATCCAGGTAGAAAACATCCTTAGGCAACCTCCTCCCAAACAAGTAACCTGCTTTTAGTTACCAACTGGAGGAGGACACAAAGTGTTTCCTACCTGGAAAAGAGGGCAAGAGGGCTGCTCCCTCCATGGCCTCATCCAGTGCTAATTGCTGGTTGTTGCAGTGAGCTGGTGCTGGTGGTTTCCTTTGGGGCTGTGTGAAACCCTAAATATGAAGGCTGGGACTTCACATAGTATGAGACAACAGTACAGCTGCATACTGCTTTTACTGCTTTCCTGTACTACCTTTTTCTATTTTAGCCAAAAACTTGAAATTGAGGTTATTAACGAAGATGAAGATGTTCATTGCATCCTTATGGATTTTCCCAAGGAAGTTTTAAGTTTCAAATCGAGCACTAACAGCATGCTTGTTTGCTCTGAGAAGAGGAGTCGGGCATTTACACTGAGGAACTGTGCTTGGAGTTCAGCAGTAGGTAGGACACTGTGCTCAAGATGTGTCCAAATCGCAGCTTGTTAACCTGCTCACATACAAGTGCAAAATCATTTTTGGTGTTGGAATTGTTAAAGATGTAGATACAACTTTTTGTTCCGGTGGAACTTTTTAGATTTTTTGGGTGATGCTTTAATTTTGCTAACACTTTTTTTAACTTATATATTTTTTCTCTAACTTCAGCCATTGATGGATTTCTAAAAACCGATGAAAGACAACGACTGGCAAAGGAGAGAAGAGAAGAAAGGGAGAAATACCTTGGTAAGATGGCAGGAGGTGCATGTATTATTTGTGTATGTGTTAATAGGCTTAAGTTACTAACATGACATTTTTTTCTGTTCTGAATCTTAAAACGTAGTTCAGTCTGTTTCTAGTATTTATTGCTCATATTTCTACTTACAAATTGAATTATAAAAAATCAATTCATGTATTTCTGCTTTGATTTCTATTTGAGTATTCTATAGTTACAACTTGACTTTTTTCTTTGATTTATGTACTTTTGGATATAGGTTTATGTTCTCTGATTTGTAAAAATACCAAATAAGCCTTGAATAATACTCTGGATAATATGCAGGGTGATTTGGTGAAACAACCTCACTTTTACTCTAAGTTTTAGCCTTGTTAAAATTGAGGTGTTAAGTATGGTATAATGCAGATATTTTTTAGTAAGTTTTAAAATTGTTAATCTTTAAGAGAATGAGAAAAAATACTAATTCATTTCCTGAATAATATAAGCATTGGTTTCAAAGTTTTTTAAATAGTTGTTTTTAATCCAGGCAAATGTTAAAGAAATGGCTATTTATTTATTCATTTATTTATTTATAAGGAGTGTGTGTATGTGAAATTAACTGTTCAACATTGTTGACTTTTTATATATATAAAGCATTGAACAGTTAACTTCACTTTTCCTCATTGTAATAACAAGAAAGGCCAGTAGCACTGTTCCTTAAGGTTACCTGACAATACCTGTCAGAAGGAATTACCAGTGTTTTATGATTTTGTGAAATTTAAGATAGGCTTATATTTTGAGGAAATTTCATCTAAAACAGTGTGAGCACCTGTGAAAAGAACCATAGGGAAAAAAACTGTTTTTCTTGCAATAAATGAACAACAAACTGTTGACCGTTTTGTGACAAAGCCTGACTCTCGAGGCCAGTAGCTTGACATTTTTTGGTACCGTGAGCTTGGTGAGCAAGATTTCTTTTGGCAGTTCCTGTGAAAACCTGCTGGTGGTTAGTACTTAAATCTCCCCAGAGTTTCTGTCACCAGCCTGAGTCATAGCTTACATCTCTCCTGGGTATACTTAGTCCAGACTATCTTTTCTGTCCTCCTGATTATCCCTTCTTTGCTGGTTCCCAAAAAAAGTGATGTGTTGAGTAGATTGAAAAGAACTTGGATTAAAAAGCAGAAGAGAAGATGAGAGGAAAACTGAAAGCTGGAGAATATGGGAGTGGTTGGACGAGAGAATTTGGAAGGTGTTGACTGTCGTTCTTGTCTCCAGACACCATATGTACCTTTTGGAAACATACTTTTTTAGGATTAAGACCATTTATAGAATAGGAAGCTCTGGGTTTTGGTCACAATTTGTCTGTGTCAAATTTCTTTTAGAAGTTCGGAAAAAAGCAGCAAGTTCCTCAAAACGACAGATCTTAATGCAACCAGCAGGTACTTTGCAGCAGTACAGAACAGCATTTTCACCAAAGCCAGAACTCATTAATCAGTGGTTTAGTATCCCTGAATTAATGAAAAAGAGTTATATATTTTGTCCATGGTGACAGAATGGCTTGCTTCTCTATCCAGAATCAGTTGCAGGTTTCACCTACTTACTCAGAAGGTAATCTTAGCACAATCTGTGGACACTTCACTTTTATTTTTTTTTTTTTATCAACTCTGGCATGCTGATTTCACCTGCTTTACCTGAAGTGACTAGTAGTTGTTAACAGTTAATGGCTGGCCACTTGTCTTCCACTGTCTCTGAGGTAAGTCTTTATCTGTTGTCAAGTCTGATTTTTCACGTGTACAAGTCCATGGTCCCCTGCAGCACTGACACTCCGCTCATACTGCCCTGTCCCAGGGTGGGAAGAATAGTGAATTCTCATAAGGTGAGAGGCGAAGACACCATCAACTGCATTTCTGACAAGAATAAGGTAGAAGGTGTTCTGCAAAGCAGGTTGGATGTGAGGAGGAAGTATTTTTAGGAGGATCCAGTCTTCAAGGGCAAGAAATGCAACTGTTAGAAAAGGATCTGGTGTTGGAGGGACTCTGGCTTTAAACCAAGGACTTGAGGGTGGAGTGGGGCTAAGAGAACGGAAAGTCATGGCTGTGATTAAAGAGTCTGGGGTCAACAGCTGAGGGGAAAATGCTGATCTAGAAAGAGGGAATTGAGAGGGCTCAGCAAGAGCCTAGGACTGATGGGAAGATACTGAGAGTTAAAGGGTAGAAATTTGCTCTACAGGGAAGCAGGAACTGAAAAAGCAGACTGAGACTGAATCGGTGAGCAGGATGAAGGACTAGTTCTTGTATAAACAGTGTTAATTTTGGCTTTCCTAACTTTCAAGTTCTTAGCCTGCCGCTGTGAGAATATTCCTTCTTTGATATCAGCTACATATGTGTTGGTATGTGACATGACAGGCTTGCGTATGTAGGCATGCTTACTGAACTCCTCCTTCCTGCCTTTTTATGGAATACACTTGCATGAGAAGTGGATTTTTCCTCATGATTTGTCACATTAACTTCTACTACTTGTTCTCCTATTTAAACCTGAAGCAACAGTCCTGTATGTAATGTTGCAGTCTGAGTTTCTGTAACAACAAGTTAATGTCTCAAGAAGCCTATGACTCCAGTAGGAATAAACAGCAGGGCAAGCTGTCAATAACGGAAGTAATTTTTTTCATGCAAAGAGGCAGAAGTAGATAAAGATGTAGCACCGAATTACGAACAGGATGGTATATTTTCAAAGCTTCATGGAAAATTAAGCATATCTTATCATGTTTTTATTTTGAAGGCAGCCTCATAATGAGAAACGCAGTTTTAAAGAAAATCCAAGGGCTTTTGCTTCAATGTGTGTAACTGATGCACTTTAAAACCTACTGGGAACATTTATGTCTGAAAAAAGAATTTGGCTTTAAACTACAGAGGGATTTGAAACATGAACAAAAAGGAGTTGTTAACTATTCTGTACACTGTTTTTACATAGGTAAGGGGCACAAACTGTCACTTTGTGTACAAAGGACATCGCTGTTTATTTAGCAAATGACTTAGATTCACTAATCATTCCAGCACTTCTGTGCACTGTGGTTTTTTAAATCTTAGTGGACTAAATCCTTGTGTGCTTGTATTTGGTTTTTTACACTATTGTGTCATGTTATCAAATAATTCTAAAACAGAAGAAAATTTGCATAAGTTGCAATGCACTTTCTCCTCTGCCTAAGCTGCTAGGGAACAGCAGATACTGGCGAAGGAGAGAAGAGCAAAACTTCAATATGAGAAGCAAATGGAGGAGCGATGGAGAAGGCTGGAGGAACAAAGGCAGAGAGAGGAGCAGAAGAGAGCAGCTGTTGAAGAGAAACGGAGACAAAAGCTTAAAGAGGAGGAGGTAAGGTCCACTGGGAGATGTACAGTTGAGCAGCTCTGTATGGTAGCATTAGACACAGCTGATTATTGACTTTGGGAACAAGAAGGACACATCACCACAGCTGTAAGTACTCCACTAGTGCTTGTACATCAGAAACACTTCCCAGAACTTTTTGTTTCTTGATTTTTGTCTGATCTCATGGAATAGACGTCTACTTATGTTAACATATCTGGGACTCTGACTGCCAGACAATAAAGCACCAGCTTTCCAGAAGGTGTTTTTTAAAGATGAATGATTCCATAAAAGGGAAAGATTTTTCTTACTGTTTTGTTTACTATCCATGAAACTGAAATAATATTTATGAAAATGTGTTCTTTCATTTTTCCTCAGTGACATAAGAGCAGAAATTCTTACTTAAAGCAGTGAAGAATCTAGGCTGGTTTAAAATTGTAGCACAGAACATAATTAATTAATCATGTATCTTTTGAAGCATCTTCATACCCTTCCTCTCTTCTACTCTCCCTGCTGAGATATTTAAGGTTCTTTTTTGCTTTAGTGAGTCCAATTTCTGATGCAGATCTCTGAATGCAGTGTGTGTGTGTCTGTGTGTTTCTCCACATGACATTGCGTAGGAAACACCAGCGCTGCGACTGTAACTGATAAAGAATTAATGACTTTTTGGAAAAGGGGGTAGTGGTTTTTTTAAAAAAAAAAAAGGCCAAAAGAAGGTGTTTCCCTAGTTCCTAGATAAAAAGGCTCTAGAAGTCTGTTTGGGTTTTTTTTCTGCCCCCATCTTTTGATCAAAATATCTTTGCAAGAAAAATAAAACACTTCTGCATGGGATCAGAATAACATACTGCGTGTTGTTTGATTTTTTTTCACTTCAACCTGAAGAGAAGATTATATCCTGCTGTTCCTCTTTCAACCATAACATATTGATTGTGGCTTCTGCATAACAGCTGAGAATTCATTTTAAAATATTTTGTCATGTGGTTTGTTTCAAATTTTGATATGAAAAATGCCAAAAAGCAGAAACAAAGGGTGAGAGGCCTCTCTCCTTCTGTGGTAACATCATTGACCTGCCATGCTTCTTCCCCAGTATTTCCTGCTGTAATAACCTTCTGCAGCTAAGCAAAATTGATCCCCTTTATAGGGATTGTAAGGGAAGGTGGCAAGTACAAAAACTTCCAAATCTTGTCCTCAAAATTTGAACCAGAGGGTGGCAGGGAGAGGGAGAGCTGTAGGAAGTGTGAGCAGCCATCTGTTTTCCCTGCTGCATGGTTTGCCTGTACTGGAGAAATGAGAGCAGGGTTGTCAGACATAAAAGAAGCTGTGCTAGGTCAGACCCAAAAGGGTCAGTTCAGTGGGGACCCCATTTCCTACAGTGGCCTCCTGCAGTTGCCCAGAGATGGATGTACGAGGCTAAGCACACAGTGATGTTTCTCCCAAGCATCAAGAAGCCTGGTATAGCTCCCCAACACCCTGTATGTGTGATAGGAGACTTCTCCAATGGCAAGAGAAAGGCTGCCTCCAAGTATTTGGTGATAATACTCATACCACTCCTAGTTCTGCTCACTGAGCTGGTCCTTCAAGCTATAACTGCCTGAAACCTTTTGGGAGCCAAGTCAGGCCCAGGCCTGGCTCCTTTCCTTTTCCTTTCTGCTCTTCCCCATCCCCCAGGCTGAGGAACCTGAGAGAAGGCTGTGTGGGCAGGAGGACAGGAGACGATGCTTGCTTGTTTGGGGATGGATTAGGCTTGGTGGGAAAAATCTAGGAGCCTTGGAAGGATGGGAGGGTACATATGGGAATAATCTGTAAAACGGGAGGATGAGGGGAGAAGGAAACTAGGAAAAGGAGACACCACCACTGCCTGGCTTCCCTTCGTGGTTACTTGTCATTCCTTAATTTCTCAAATTCCACTTGAATTCTATGAAAGAATCTGCCAAATCCCACCCCCACCAGCTCTTCTGGTGAGCTCCTCAAACCCTATAAGTGCAGTAGCAGTGAGGGTCTGAGTAAGGATGGTGGTGAAGTTGTGGTTCCTTGGGCATTGCAAGTTACTCACTGCTCATGAGTCATTGTGGACATTTGAGGCCGCCTTTACTGGAAGAGCCTTGAACCTGTATTTCCCACAGCTGGGGGTGGGGTTATACCCTGGCCAGTGAGCCAGTATACTGCAGCATGTCCTCAGTGTTTCACCTTTTAACACTGGTTTACGCTGGGTGGGGACTGGAGCACCCATTTTACCTTCTCATCAGGTGTCGGAAGTGCCAAGTAGAGAGATTTTCTTCCTTGCTCTCTGCCTTACTGGTTGTCCTTTATGTCTTCCTTACATCTTTTCTCCTTGCCTTTTAACACAGCAGAAGGCAGTGCATATTTGTAATAGGAATAGATTATGTAAACCTCTCTAGAAAATACTGTTGTTGCATTTGTAAGAGTTTGAAATGAATGGCTCTTAACAAACTGTGGGGACTTGTTGGCTTCCTACATCAGAGCATCCTCTGCTTGGCTGTTTTGCATCCAGAGGACTTCTTAAAGAGGAGGTGGCTGAAGTTCAATTGACTTTGCTTGCTTTTTCCTCTACAGTGCCAGATAAGAGATGCTGGTTGTAAAGTCTGGGAATGGAGATGTTCTGGCAGAGTTCTCCTCTGGGGCAGCTGGAGCTTGTTGCTTGTTGGAGTGGAAATGTGTCCAACTTCCCAAACAGAAACCAAATAAATGTGTCTGAAAATTGTCCTGTTTACATTGACTGTAGCTTAGAGGTCTTCAGTAGCACTGCCCTTCCCTCCATATTACTTTTAAAGCTGCCCACTCCTTTAGTAGAAGCAGTCCCTGAATAAAGAAGCATGTAGTTGTTCAACAGAAGTTATTAAAGAGTTGCTTCTAACAGCTTTGGGACTAGATAAAAGCAAAGCTAGTCTTCCTTCAGTTAAAATTATTTTTCCCTTTCCCTGTCTTGAACTTCTGTGTGACTTAAACTTTTATTTGCAAGGTATTTTTATCTGTACACAGGGTATTGGGCAGTCTCCGTAGAAGCTGTGGTGTTCTTCTGCTCTTGTACTCCGTAAGACAATATGAACATCACTTGCACAGGCCATGTCAAGGATGTCGGCGTGAATAACAGCAATAACATCCATCTAGTCAAAGATCCACTTTTAATAAAACCATCAGATTTTGTTAAAAAGGAAATTGATAAAATTAGTAGTGATCCTACCAACATACTAATGTTTAAATAAACACTAGTATAGGTAGACAGCATCAAATCTAATTCAGCACTCAGACTTGAAAGACTGATGTAGCAACTGCTAAATTGGAAAGAGTATCCTGCAGCATTGGAGAGATTGTTTTGGTGCACTTGCATTATGTCTTATATTTGTCAAAAGTATGCACTTAAACACAAAAGAGTGAAAAACTCTCCAGGTGTTACATCATTAACTACTTACAATGTTGTAATTCAAAGTTAATTACTTTGTAATTAAGTAACTGCTTTCCAAACATATTCTGGCAGTTCGTATACTGGGTGGAATTCAGTTGCACGAGTAACACAGAAATTTTGCTGCAAATTGTTTGAGATTGCTATGCAGGCAGTTTCTCAGTTTGCTGTGGGCATTGGACATGTAGTAAGGATGAAATTCTCCTCCTCAACACTGAACGTCGTCCTCTGCTCCTCCCCTGCCATCACTTGCTGTCGCAGCTCCCCTGTACCTTAACGCAGAGCCTTTATTTCTCCTCTGTTGTTCTCTAATGCACACACCTTTAGTAAATTTTCCCTTTCTGCACACCCATAATAGTAACTGGCTGAGAGTAGACATGAATTCTGTTCAGTAGGGTAGTTAAATTTAAAAATACTGTATTGCTCTTTAATGTGTTCTTTACATAAAAAAATAACAGCTCTTTTGTTGCTGTGTGGAAAAGCCACTCAAAAGATGAAGCCAACTGATAATACCAGGAAACAGTGAGCTACTTATACAGTGCTGATGAATATATAAAATGAAGAGAAAGACTTTTGGGGGGGCTTTTTTTTTTTTTTTTAGATACTTGTATTGTAGATATAAGGCAGATAGTTTTAGAATTGTTTGCACAAGTTATTTTAAGTCATAATACTCATAAAGTATTTTTTTTCCTTGTTTTCACATCTGTGTCATGTTTTACATAGAGAAAAAGAAAGTGCTTCAGTCAAATGACTTGCTTTCTCACTGTTGTTTTTTGGGTTTGCTTGGTTTTGCTTTTGCCTTTTTTTTTTTTTTCATCTTTTTATTCAGCCAGTGTAAAGGTTTGTTCTGTTGCTTAGTCTGTGGAAAACCTGAATGAATAAATACGGATTTTGGAAAGCAACATGTATAGTTTAGATACTAGCAGTAGATGGCTCTCTTCTTATGGCTTTACTCACTCTTAATTTAACCTATGGGCAAAGCTTGTACATTACAATTTTTTGTGAAAGCTCGCTAGATCTTTATTGCAGAGGTTGTTTCTTCTATCTGTGGTTGTTAGAGTTTCCAAATGAAGATAACATGGAATCATAGAATGGTTTTGGTTGGAAAAGACCTTTAAGATCATTGAGTCCAACCATTGAACCAGCCCTAAGTCCACCACTAGACCATGTCCCTAAGCACAACATCTACTAGTCTTTTAAACACCTCCAGGGATGGTGACTCAACCTCTTCCCTGGGCAGCTCGTTTCAGTGCTTGACAACCCTTACAGTAAAGAAATTCCTCCTAATATCCGACCTAAACCTCCCCTGGTGCAATTTGAGGCCATTACCCTTTGTCCTATCAGTAGCTACCGGGGAAAGATTCGGACACCCACCTCACCACGACCTCCTTTCAGGTGGTTGTAGAGGACGATAAGGTCTCCTGTCAGTCTCCTTTTCTCCAGGCTAAACAACCCCAGCTCCCTCAGCTGCTCCTCATAAGGCTTGTGCCCTAAACCCTTCACCAGCTTTGTTACCCTTAAACATGGATAGTTTGATATGTTTCTAAGAAGGTACTTCATCTATAACATAAACAGGAATGGGTTTGTGTTTTGTTTGCTGATGAAGGAATGCTTTGTCTTGTTTACCTGTCATCACAGACCAAATTATTAATGTATGAGATGTTTATGCTCTGCTTCCATGTGTCTTGCTTGCTTTCGCTTTTGAGTTTTGTGCTAAGTTAAAATGTTTTTTAAATAACTATCGTTTCCTTGTCAAAAATGGCCTTCATATTGTTCTTTATCAAAGCTATATCTGCAGGGTTACATGAGGTTTAATAATTATGTTCTATAGTGCTTTAATGAAAGGCTCTTTAAAAATGGAAATGAATTATCCTCTCCACATCACATAATGGAAGATTTCAGCCTCAGATTGTAGGTAGCATGGGCTTCCAAATACGTATGAAAAATAATTTAATTTCTTTAATCTACGTCATCCTGCATTTTCTTAAGCAGTGTTTTCATAGTAGGTGGTGTAAGTGTATTCTGTGGTTTGCAAACTATGGAATATTGCTGGTCCATGCTCCAAGCAACATTAAAAAAACCCCAAAAACATAAATCACCCAGGTAATTGAAACTTGACTGCTTTCATCTTATCTTTTTTGATTAATGTATAACAATACTCATTAGATATGAAAATGTATGCTTTAATGAGAGAGAAATGGGAAGATCACTTTCCTTCATAAAGAATGTGGGTAGAGAGCTATATTGAGACAGGATGCATAGTAGAAGAAAGTAATGAAAAGAAGCAGACTGCAGAGAAGAACAGGTGATGAAATGGGAGGTGAGGTTAGGGAAGAGTAAGTACAGAGAAGGGACTCAGACAGAATTAAATTAATGTCGAGAGGTGGGAAGTTAAAGGCAAAAAGTGTGAACTTGAAATGCAAAGCCAGCACACACGGGTTTTAAATATGAAAATTGCATCATCAGGTAGTAAGAGAAGAAAGACAGACTGCTGCAAACTACATTGGAGGGGAGTGGCTTTGGATTCCAGAGACTGGAAGTTTTTCCTTTTTCCTTGTCCATACAGACAAGAAGTGGTAGCATATTCAAAACTGTCTTTTTATTCTGTGCTGTCGCTGAAGAGTCTGTGCTTGAGCTTTGTGGTGCTTTGTGCCTTTGCTCTGTAGGGAGAAAGAGGATGAGGAAAGAGGCAGAGTGCGCATTTGCATGCCTGCCTGGACACTGATGGCACTGACGAGACAGATGGGGGGAAAGGGGGGGGGAGGGCGGGGAAGCAGCTGTCGGCTTTCAGTGCAGTGGTCTTTGCATGTTCCCTGATAGACCATGAGCTAAAGACATGGAAGGGAGACAAAACTGAAGTGAGAGCTTAAAACACATGACTGAAAGACTGTCTTCCTGGAGATGGCAGCAGAAATTGTAATGGCAGGGTGAAATTGTACCTGGTCAAAAGGTAATAGGGACAGGAGAGCTGAGAATGATAGGATAGGGAAGAATTGCCTTGTTTTCACTCCTTGTATAGAGGGTAATATAATGAAATTCTTTGTGATACAAGTGATTTGTAAAAAAATTAAGAGAAGAGAGCTTAAAGACAAAGGGTAGTGGCTTCCTGTTGAAATTGATGGATAATTGGTAGCAGGGTTGGATGAGGTGGAAAAAATGAGGTCAGAAATAAATTACTGGAAGTCATGCTAATAGAAGAGATTCTTCAAAGACGTGGAAGAGACAAAAGTGTATTGCAGATTACCAGAAGATGATGAGAAGGCATCTGGCATTTTAGAAGCCCAGTGACCATAGACAGAGCCCCAGGAAGGTAACACAAAGTTTACAGATATGTGCATAATACAAGTTCCAGGCATGGTAGTTACTGGAAGTGCCTGATGTTATGGTCTGATCTGCTGAAGGAGCTCCATCAGAGACAGCAGCCACAACATCAGTGCGGAGACTGAGGGAGACATGCTTGTCATAAAATATACTGGGGAAGGGGAGTAGGAAATCTAGGCTGAAGTCACAGATTGGTGAGAGAAATTAGTCTGGCCAAGAGATGCAGGAGAGGTTTTCTACACAGTTGATCTGAGCTGCCAAAAGATGTTTGGAGACAAAGCTGGGGACTAATAGAAATTGAATATGATGTAATCACAGAAACGTGCAGGATCAAGAGTTTGAAGTGGATAGGAGTCTTATAGTAGACCAGAAGGACATACGTAACAAAGGTAGTAAGTAACAGGACCAAAAGTACTAATAGGATCAAAGAGCTAAAAGCCATTGGGGCAGGAGTTGGAGGCAGCGGCATCTTTCACAGCAGGGTTTGGGCTGCTGAAACGTGAGGGTGAAGAGGTTGCCAGATGCGAATGAGGTACTGGGGGGAGGAAAGGAAGAGGGTAATAGATGATGGAATGGTGGGTGGGGAAGAACCAGGTTTTATCTGCTTGAGTGGAGGAAAAGAAAAGCTGCAGAGACCGTTGTCACAGCAATAAACCACAAAGAAAATAGCAGAGGGAGGAGGTGGGAACAAAACTGAGTGGTGGGTCTCCGAGTGAGAGTTAGGAGGTGGTGGAGAGGGAATAAGGTGACTATATGTAGCTGTAAGTTTAAGGCAGAGCAGGATTTGGGGAGGGAAAGAAATCTCCTTGTTATTTCATCTGAAAATCCTAACTCATGAAGCCATGGAGAAGAACGTGGGTGTGGAGGGGGAAAAAAAATAAATCTTGGAGCAACACAATCTGGGCATACACTAAAAAATACACACAGGAAATAAAATCAGAAGCTCTTAAATGCCTAGACTGTAAAGTACGTAGTGGAATATAGAAGGGAGTTTTTGTAAAAATAAATAAATAATTTGAGCATCCTGCAAAGTAACCTACTTTGGGTTTGAAGTGATCATTCATCTGCGTGGCTAGGAGGAGCCACTGGCATTGCAGCAATTTAGCTGTGCTCAGAAAGGGGTGGAAAAAAAATCCCGAGGTCTGCATAGCCAAGAAGGAGTTAATGCTTGTCGAGCATTATTCTTACACAAATTAAGTCCAGAGCACAGCAGCAGCCTCACCAGCAGGAGCAGATGCTAGGCAGTGATGCAACCTGTGTTATTTACTTAGGCCTCTGTAGTGACCTCAGTGGCTTGCAGACAAAGGATACAGATATCTGGAGGTAGGTAGCATGCTGATACCTTCTTTACTTAGTCTTTTTTCTTTTCTTGCAAACAAGCTCCTGGAATCGTCTTGCGTGAAGCAACAGGGGGACTGCATATTTTTAGCGTGATTTCAGAAGGAGAGATGGGGAAGAAAAGCACCCAAAGAACTTGATTGAGATTTGGTTTCTGCTTTTGTACCACTATCACCAGGAGCGTTTAGAAGCCATGATGCGTCGGTCCCTTGAACGCAGCCAGCAGCTGGAGCAGAAGCAGAAGCGGTGGTCGTGGGGAGGAGCACTGGCTGCAGGCTCAGGAGGGAGAGACGGTAAGGGAAGCAGGCTGCCTGCATTGCAGATCTCCAAGTGCAAAATGCATGAGGCTGTGGAGATAGTAAGGGAGATGCCTTTTATAGTTGGGGTGGTACTGGATGGGCTGCTGCCTTGGGGCACGAATAAATGCTTTGTAATTGCTGCTTCTCTCTAATACCTTCTGAAGAGAAAGGTTACTCCTAACTTTAGGAATGCAGATCATTTTAACAGAGTAACCAGAATCTGTTTGGAGGATGCTAAATACTAAAAGTCTGTGCTCTCTCCGTTTTTTTTCCTCTTCCCTCGCATTGTTTTCCCACGCACACAGTTAGCAAATTTAATATTCACCAAAGGACTGAGTGCTCTCTAAGCCTTGCAAGAGATGATCTGTTTTTGTTTGGTGCTTCTGAAAACCTGATGGGAATTTCTAGATGACTATGCAGTGTGTGCAGTTTAAAACTGTTTTGGTTTTTTTCCCCACATACTTTCTGTTGCTACTCTTTTTTTGATTTGGCTTCAGAACAAATTCTTTTTATTACATAATCAGTCATGTACTGCTTTTATATTTCAAAAAGAGGCATGTTTTCTGTTTTAAATAATATAATTTATTTAAATTTGTCAGGTTTGAATGAACTGTTGTTTTGGGGAAAAATATCCATGTTCGAGTGCTGATGAAATATGATGGTTACTTTCTCTTAAATAGTGTGTAAATATACTTAACTCTAAAACCGCAAACTCTGTTTCACATCTTAGTTTTCACGGTATGCCTTCAAAAAACCAGGAAGTTAAAGATCTATGACAATAAAAGAAGTCTTTTGCACTTTGAGAAAGAGAACAGTTTGTCTTTGTGGTGCAGTTTATGCTTAATGCCACCTCCCTCAACTTCTTCAGTAATTTCTTTCACCTCTTTTTGCTCTAATTTCTCTGCTGTGTAGGTGAATCAGAAAATACCCCACCCCCTGTTCTAGGTTTAGCTGCCAACACCCTTCCTCCAGACCCTGTGACCTCTACTGCTCCTGCTGATTCCTTCAATGGTATTTCAGAGCATCACAGCACCATCGTGTCTCGTTTCTACCTGTTCTAATCACTGTAACCCATCCGCTGATCTTGTCCTTCCTAACCACTGTTTTATTATTATTCAGTCTGGTACTCTACGGCATTATCCTTAGTGCTGTGGACTAAGTGTCTTTTTAATTTCCTTTTAATTTTGCCATGGTGGAGCAGTGCATGCCTCTCATTCCAGCACAGTAGAGGCATTTCATGGTTTTCTCACTAAATGTAGACTTCTGCTGCTCAGATTCTCATCTCTGTTAATTCTGTGGGCACTCTCTACATGTGTGTGTGTGTGTCTGTATAAATATAATTATGCATATATTTGACAGTTCTAATGGACACGCATAGGTGCAGGTGCCGTTTAAAAAACCAAAATTCAGCTGCACAATAAGAGAAAATGTGTTATACTTTATGTAACAGCTGCGCTGTTATGGAGATGATGTTTCATCAAAACAGTCCCCTCCTTCCGTCTCGGGGGCCTTTTTCTGCAATATTTCAAGAACAAGCAAATTTGGTATAAACAGCCGTGCTGTGTTTTCAGCCTCCTGAAGTGGATTTTGGCCAAGCTGGCATTTGTAACAAACTCAAGTAGTTGACTTTGTTTAGGCAATCGTGGTTTTGTTTTCTTTGGTATTGTTCCATTATATATAATTAAAATTATTATTCCCGTTAAAGGACTGTGAAGGTAGATGAGTCCTCCGAAGTTAAGAAAGAATTACATATAGAATTTCTAATTTTGATTGCAAATGTACTTGACATTTTGAAAACATAACACAGGAGGTGCTTTTAAGGTGCTTTTTGAGGTGCTTTTAAGAACCAGGTTCTTTCTCTGCCCCCAGAGGAGGAGCTAGGCTTGACTATTACTCCTGCAGAATGCACAGTAAATGTTGTTCTGCCCATGGTCTCAGAACTCTTATTTCCATGCAAACAGATTCCAATTTTTATACTAATTGTTGGTCCTGTACAAAGAGGCTTGGATGTGCAGTGGACCATACCATTATTGTACCTGCTTTTTGGAAAAAAGGCAATGTAGAGAACTGTATTGTTTATTGTAGTAGATAGATGGAAGGCAAATCTTGGAGATGTTTTGATGGATATAATGCAGTAACTTAGGAGCTGCAGAATTAGGGCCACGGATGTATCTCTAGTTGAAAATACTTTTTTTTTTTTTAAAGAAATAAAATTCAAATTTAAGGGACAAAGCATCTGTGCTTTTAGCTTCTAAGCATCATTCAGTGATCATCAAATGCTGGTACACTGTAGTAATACTTGAATAACGGTTTTCTGTCATTCATTTGAATAAATGGCAAGGCAGGAAATGGGTATTGTGCTCAAACAAACTTTGTCAAACAGTATTTCAGAAGAAAAATGAGAGCACTTGGGGTAGTATCTGAAAGCTTTTTTTTTTTTTGAAGTCAAATGGCTGGTGCCAGATCAGTCACTAAAACAGTGATTTCTCATTGTGTGAACACACAAATGTTAGTTATTTCATTCTTATATTGGAATAATACCTGAGGTCTACTCCAGCTCTTCCAGACTGAACGTAGAGGCGAGGGGGAATGGAGATGAGGAGTTCAGAGCTGTGTGTGCATTTCGTTTTTCTTTAGGTAACTTTCTGCTTGTGCTGGTAGTGACTATCTTGTATCAGAATGGCTTCACTCCTTCAGACCTGTTATTTGCCTGCCTGTGGCAATATAAAAGATAAGCTGTTGTAAAACTGCGATGTCAAATTCACAAGCAGAAAAGTTGAATCCCAAAGCATGTCTTATAAAATGCTGATCCTCCAGCAGTCAGAAAGAGCTCATCTTGCGCCTTATTCAGTGATATGATCAGTGACAAGGGCCAAAGAGTACAAATGCAAGGTTAATTTGGGGAGTTTTCTCAACACTGCGATGTGAATACAAATATCTCCAATGCGTCTCTCCTGCAGCATGTGACAAACTTTCAGCTTCTACAATGAATCTGCCAAAGCAAATGGAATCGCCCATCAGTAAGCGCCTCTCCTCCTCTACAGCGGCAATAACACATTCCCCCGACAGAGGCAAGTGAACCTGCTGGTCTCCTACCAGCGTAAACTCTCCTTCTGCTTAAAGCACTTCTTGTCCGTGTGGCTTTGTAACTCGCTTATACTTTATTCAAAAGAACTCAAAGAGTAACGGGGGGTTGTAAGTTAATACAGTAAATAGTTCTGCAGCCTGTCCCAAGACTGTGCTGCCGTGCTGGAGGTCCTAGGCCAGCGACAAATGTTGTGGGGTTTTTTTTTTACTGATTCTTTTCCAATTTTTGACACTCCAGCAAACCAGGTCACAAGTACATGTGGTGACTGCAGCAGTTTCCTATAACTGTACGGCTTGTGATCTTTTAGACAAAAACAAAGAAAAACAAGCAAACCAAACATGTGGCTCAATGTTAGAAGTGGGTTGTACCCTGGGCAAGAAGCACGTCTGATGAGCCACCTGGGTGTCTTCAATCTGGTGATCAGAGTTGTAGAGCCCTTTTAATTTGATTTGAAATGCTGATCCATCAGAGGCTCAGCAAAAGATGATCGTCTTGCGGGATTAGTGTTTACTAAACATTACATAGAGGACTGGAGGGTTTACCCCGCTGTGAACTCTTTAGAAATTTTCTTTTTTTTTTGCGTGTCTTTTTTCCTTTCCCCTCCTTTTTTTTTTTTTGAACTCTAATGAGAAAAAAACAAACCTGGAATAAGCAACAATGAAGGCTTATTTCTAGAATAAAAAGAGAAGGTAAATTTACTTTCATTTTTCAGTTGCTTAATGAAAAGTTATCTATAGCTTTGAGGTTATTATGACAGATGGCTTTATATGTATATGCATGTAATAGGAACATCTATAAATATCTTTCTTACATAGTTGACGCTTATATTTATGGAGTAGGAAGCAATGCAGGCATCTTGTATAAATAAGACTTATGTAATGAGGTGAGACTGCACATTTTAAATGCAGTCCCTGTATGGTTGGCACATTAGTGAGTAGCTGCGCTGTTATACCAAATGTTTCACCTTTTCTACTGTGGAAAAAGGCAAACCTTTTTCATGCTGAGTCATGAAAGCAACCATTTTGCAGAATGGAACGTGCCCCTGTGTAAGAACAAAATGTAACTCTGTCTTAACCTTACTGTATTTATTGTACAGGTGGAAAATAATTTAAAATTATGGAGAAACTAGAAACCTTTTTTTCATAGGGAATGAAAATTGTCTTTAAATATTTTAAGTCTCAAACACTTTAAGGTTGTTTTCAATTCATTTAACCATTTCATCCTTTTATTTTAGTTATTTTAATGTAACATTGTTTTATTTCTTTGCATTTTAAATTTTATTTTATTTGCTCCCATCCCTCAGCTCACCGCATGCATCTTAGTCCAATGGAAAACTTTATTGTTTCTCGACTGCTGACTCCCACACAGTCATCTTTAGCCAGAAGCAGAAGTACACTAATGCTTTCTGAGCAGTACAGTAATCCAGGTAAAAATGTGAATTACTCACTTTGAAACCCTTAAGGTATGGTTTTGGTTGCATTTGAGTAGTTGCTGTAAAAAATGGAGTGTTATGAACCAAGTGACAAGTTACATGGTAGTACATAAGCAACAATGAACTAAGTTGTTCATGATAGCAGTGTATTTAAAAGCTTGAACGCACACCTCATCTTGTCTATCTTCTTCTCAATGTCTTTTTAAAAAGAACATAGTTAAACAAACAAACAAAAAATGAATTAACAAAATCACTAAAACCTAAGCCAATGGAAAACTGAATATATTCATTTAAGAAACAGGATTTAGGCCAGTATGTGACACCTCCGAGAGACTTTATTTGATATTTTAATGTCATCCCCTTTCATATGCAAGTAGTATGTAGAACAAAAATCCCAGTGCACCGTTTGAGTCTTAATTATTTTTACTAACATTCCTGTTCTTTGCTGTTAAATTACTTTCTGCCTTTAACTGTGTGACTGTATGTGTATTATTATACATATATTTGTGTATATACACAGTTAAAATGATACTTAGAGGAAAAAGCAGACACACTCGTAGGAAGGTGTTAGTTCCAGAAGTTATTGATCTTTAAGAAACTAAGAATTAGAGATCAGAGTTACTATTCCTATCTGTAAATGGTAGTCTAGTAAAATCCTTCTTTTGCAAACAGCTACAAAACTAAGATTTCCAGTCCTGCTAATACTTACACAAGTGCCTAACTTCCAGAGTAGTTCCTGCTTATAAAGCTATACCTACTCATAGTATTTGCTGAAACAAGGACAAAAGTGACACAGGTTTTTTTGTTAACTTTTATTAAAAACAAAAGTAACCAAACTCCACACCCAAATGCCTGTCTGACAAAGGAAACATTTTTTTCAGGTAAAACAGGTTAGACAGTATGAGACTGGTCATTTTTATGATCGTTATTTTTATACAGCATGGTTAAAATAGGTTGAAGTCCTGCATCTGTGCATTTAATACAAAGCTATATAGAAACTAATAAAAGGAGGAGTAAGCCTCCTTTCCTCTGCGTGTTACTTCTTTGTTGCAGCGCATGGGGACATTGGTATTGGATGACTCTAAAATTACTTTCCTTGTTTCTTCATTAAAAGCAGCATCTGCTGAAAGCAGAAATGCTGTCACACAGTACTTGGCCCTTGAGGAAATTCCTTGTTTGCTTACTGCTCAGGGATCAGCTACTGCTAAGACTGAACGAAAGCCAACTTGAAATTAGATCACTATATTCTGCTTAAAATTTTGAGGCGAATTGCTGGGGCCACCTACAGATGTTTTCTGTGTTGTATTTGATACTGAAGAAATCAATAGGTACTTTCTTTGTCCTTTCCCACTCATTTTGTTTGTAAACTCCCAGCTTTCTCTCTCTCTTCATCACAGGATCTTTAAAGCAGCACGCTGGGCTGTCTGACAAGGGTACAATTTGGTCTGGGGATAGCTTTTCCTCCTCAGCTGAAACAGGAGTGCTGATTTTGGGAACAGCTTTCTGAACCAGTGTCCCCTTGTCATTTCTTCGTAAGGCAATCGGGCTGTAGCACAGGTTGCATAAAACATCAATACTCAGCGTGGCCATTGGCGGTTTTGTCAGTAATTGCCAGCAAAAAGGTTGAGGAGGATCTCCCATTTGTTGTGTACTTCTCTCTGTAGAAGTAGCTTTTGCTGAATGGGGAAGAGGGCTCTTCCTTTTCAAGAGCTCATCCTGTGCCTTATGTCATTATGTTTGGATCAGAATTGCTCTGCTCCTGCATTTTCTGTAAGCTTAGAAATGAGAAACCTCAATTTAAGACCCTTTCTCTAGGGCAATGCATTATTAATGTCACTCTGAGTCAAGATATTCAGGCAAACAGTTGTTATTGGACAGATGTAACTATATTTGTTTTACAGTTGAAGTGAAAATACTTGTCTGAAGCAGCATTTAAGTCTCTAAACTTTCTTTTAATGTTCAGTGAACTTTTGCCAGCTTGCTGGAGAGTCAGTTAAAGAATACAGCAATAAAACTTAAATCATACAAAAAGGCTTCATAAGAGATGTTACAGGACTGCCCCCAATAAAAAAAGAATGTTAATTCCTTTACATTTGAGCATAATTACTGCTTTTCCAAAGTCAGTATCCTTTACTTCAGTTGAATAAGACTGGAAACACACTGTCACATGGTTACAGTTAGTGTCTGTCTTACTAATAAAACATATACTCTGTTGATTGTTCTATGTGTACGTGGAAGTTGAGGCAATATGAGCAAAAACAGGAGTAAAATGTCCCATTTAAAAATCTTGCTCATATTGCAAATAAAGAAAAAGTACTGAGAAAGAGTTGCCCTGTAAGCTGTAATTCATGTGTTGCACTCAAACTGATGTCTACCACAGATAACGATAACTGAAATACCTACAGCAGCATTTATTTTAGGTTTGGGTTTGGTTTTGTTGTTGCTTTTTTTCTTAATTAAGTATTATTTTGAAAAGCCATTAAGGTGTTTAGGAGCCATGTTTAGGCTTTTATGAAGAAAACAAAAATCCTTAACTCTTCAGTGACCTTTCCTGTTTTGCAGTATTTGTTCAAAAGTCACCCAACTAGAACTGTTTATTTACTGCTTGTTATCATTGTGCCAAGGAAGCTGGACTTTTCGGAAGAGAAAATAATTGCAGTCATAGCTGGGTAATTCAAAAGGGATATGAGTAAGAGCATAGTATGTTAGAGATAATTAAAAAAAAATAATTAAAATCCTATAAAACTTTACTTTTAGTAAAAGCATTTTCAGTAAAGTGGGACCATGTTGAATGTGTTAATTAGTGTGATCTTTTGAAACACTTAAAAAAACCAAACAAACTGAAAAACTATCTTTGAACATTATAACATAAAAGTATGCTGTTTTCTCCTCTCCTTTACTTCCTCTGTCTGTGCTCCCTTTTGCTCTTGCTATTGTACTATAACTCTTTAGTATTCCATATCTGTCCTCGTGTAGCACCAGCCAGTCCTCTTAAATCTCCCTACAAGCCTTCCCCCACCCGAAGCACTGACAGAAAGAAGGCCACTTCGCCCTCCACTTCTGATGCCATGAAAGGGGCGGCTGCAGCTGAAGCTACTCAGGTGAGTTTGCCATGGTTTTGATTTCACTTCTGGGCAAACTGAGGCAGCTTTTGGTTGTTATCTTTTCCTTGACATTTATAAAAATAAAGTGCTACCCCTGTTGTAAGAAACAGCAGTAAGAAAGTAAGCTTTGCATTCATCTCTTGCTTTTGTGCTGCTGTTTAGCAGCATTTTTATATATTTCTCCTGGGAATCAATGTTGAGTATTTGGAACAGCAACACCTATATTTTCAGAGAACTGAGATTTCTGGCACTGGAATGTATGCTTCTAGACTTGCCTGTGGCTTCTGGGAATGAGGATGACAAATGTGATCTCTACTGAGTATGACTATAAGTCTGTCCAGTCTTGCTGGTAAATTAGCAACTGTCATATATTTTGGAAACTTCCCAAGTATATTGACAATGCCTCTTCTTTTATATCAGTTTTTTTAACTCATTCTGTGGCCTTTTTTTAATTGTTTGCTTAATGTTGCATTATTGATCCACTGTAGTTTCCAGAAAAGCAAAGGCAAGTCACTCGCCTTCACTGAGTCTATTCAGTGTAAAGCTAAGTTTTAATGTTTTGAAAAATTTATACTAGGGCTGCAAAAGTCCTGTGTCTTGTAATAGTTAGTGGGGGGATTCACGCCATCCAAATTGGATGCAAATGAGAGGACCAAAGCTGGAAGCTAAAGATTTGTGTAGTGTCTTCCTTAGGTGTGATTCAGTGCTGTGACCCAGCAGCATTGCTGTGAGATGCCCAGGTGCATTACTGACTGTGTCCTAAGAGGGGTTGCAGGAGCATGTAGCTGATTTTGAAAGCTCCATCCAGTGCTGCCACTCTTCCCAAGAACTCTTGAAGAGGCTCAGATGTGGTGTTACTAATCTGCAGCTTGTAGACTGTGTCCACACAAGACATGGTGGTGGGTGAGGAGGTTTATGTCTGCGTAAAATAAAAAACTTACGCCTCAGTTGTGAAGCTGGTGTTTAAAAAAACTTTTCTCTTAAATGTGTGCTACACAAATCTGTTTATATACCATCTTGTTAATAAAACTATCAAATATATTTTTGATATGTGTTGTTCCTAATTATGGAAACTAAAGTGAGCTGTGTTTCTAGACTGAGAAGATAAAGAAAGAGAAGCGACCTGCAACACCATCATCATCTGGTATGGGATCTCCTCTAAGAAGGTCTGATTCTCCTGCTGCCTTGTCCAGAAGATCTGCATCACCTGCGACACCTAAGTATGCCTTTCTTATTAGGGTCTGATGTGCTGTGAGCTTCTTGTTACCTGTAAAGAAGATGTAGATTCCTCTGAAGTGTTCTGTAAAACCTAGTTTGTTTTAGTTGTACATACACACAGATACAGATGGAGAGAGAGATGTAGATGAACAGATAGGATATACATAAAATTTTGTTGGTGGCCCCTAGAGACACTTCTTTGCCTATTCTCAGTCTTTTGAAATTATCGTGGTGCATTTCATAATTCATGTGAAATTTTATTTATACTTATTTTTAAACATGCTTTTATTTTATTTGGTTTTGAAGAAGCTCTGCCTAATGTGAAGAAATGCACAGAACATGAATACTAACTAGAAATTCCAGCATTTAAAATACTCATTTCCTATTGCTGGCATGACCATCTGGTTCCATAAATATACTTAACTATGCATCATCTAAACTATTGGTTTTAATCTTTGCTTATTTGGAGACCTCTCTGTTTGTTTTGGGGGCTTTTTGTGTGGTTGCTTTTTTTCCTCCATGCAGAGTTGTGGACCTATAGCATATCTGGGCTTACTAGCAATTGAGTTGCCTTTCTTAGCTGTACTTTGGAAACATAAATGTTAGGCAAAGACAGATACGTTTTCCCAGAGGTGCAAATTCTGAGAACCTTTTCATAGTAAGATGTTTTCATGCCTATAAGGAATCTAAACTACTGTTTTTAGGGGAAGAAGCAGAGGAGGAATTAAAAAGCCTACCAGTGGGTTTCTCTCTGATTGTAAGCCACAGTAGTTACCCTTTTTTTCTCTTTTCCTCCCTCTCTTCCTCAAGAGAATCTGATTCTGACCGCTGCAAGAAATGTATTACTGAGCATTTAATCTTAACATGGCCCAATTAGAACACCCTCCTTGACCTTAGGAGAGATACAGTAAATAGAGTTTAAATCCATCTTTATTACTGATTGCAGAAAGAGAGTTCTGCTTCAGCACTCTTGAAAGGTCCCTTAGAAATTTAAAATAAAAATTAAGAAAGGCATCCTGTTTACCATATTCTATTAAGAGATACATTTCCTCATGGCCTGGTCATTGGATTTAGATGTAGGCAGTCAGGCTTTTGCAGCCTTCCTTTAGGTTGTATAATCTTACCTTTTCATTTAAATTTATCTGTGGAACTTAATTATAATTTTAATTTTAATGTGACTAAATATGTAGACAAATATTGGTTCTCCTTGCAAACCTGACAGTCTTTTACAAGTTTAATCTTTCTTCTTCCAGCACACCATATGGCTAAATAAATAACCTGGAAGGAATAAGAATATGTATTGTACAGCATTAGTACTTAGTGATTCTGCATAGCACCTTAACTTTGAAAGCTGTTGAGGACAGAATCAAGTATGGCCAGTGATTTAGATGATAATCAGCTGCATGCATTTTTCTTCCTAAAAGTATGTGACTTGACATTCAAGTTTTCTTGGTGGTGTTCTAGTTATTGATTCTTCAGTCATCATCTCAGTTTGTGAGTGGTAGTTGCTTGTCTTCTTTATATGTTGTTTCGTTATTTATTTAATTAAAAAGCTCTTTTTATCATGGTGAAGTAACTGAAACAGGCTCAAACAAGACAATAAAACTTCAGCCTGAAGAGAGACAGTGATTGATGGCAGAATAGAGTCACAGTAATTACCTAAATAAAATACAGGTGTTTGGAGTTGTAAATCTTACTGAGAAGGCAAAAAAGATCAGCCCAAAAACATAACATCGAAGACAGAATGAGTGAACAAATATGGACTTAAAATGGGAACAAATAAAAGTATGTTGAGCAATAATTAAAAGCAAGCAATGAATTAAAATCTTGAAGATATTTGAAAAAGTAAATGTATCAAGAAATGTCACGTAAGAAAGAGAACCAAAACTATCGCTTTGAATCCAGTGCGGATTGCTTTGAATTCAGTGTGGATCAGCTGAGAAAGACGAAAGTTAGTGGATTAGACAGCTGGGAATAATTGAGAAATTACCTTTATTTTTACAATTGCTATTGAATACAGATTGTGTAAAGTGCTCCTGTTCTTCACATCTTTCACAAGATCAATAATGCCAGTTTTCTTGGTAAATGTGTTTTGATGCTTCATCTTCAAAGATCTATACGTTAATCGGTTTATTCTTGCAGTATCCCTCAGAGAATAGGTAAGTGTCCTATCTTATAGATCGGCAGAGCAATAAAGCCTGTGTCCTTCACGTGTCTTTGGGTAAATAGTCCCTCTGAAATCAATGGGACCTGACTGACTCAAGGAAGTAGGAATTAGTTTTAAGTGTCTTCCCGTAAGCCATGGTATGAGGCAGTGAATAAAAATGAAAAGCTCTGACAAGCCCCTGTGTTACATCGTTTTGCCAAAGTGTTACATCATCTGAGAAGGAGAAAGGGGCAAGGAGGGAGGGAAAAGGGACTGCAGGGCTGCCGGTGGGTGGTTCGTGGTTCATTTCCAGTTTTCAGTCTGTATCGTTGTCCTTTGCTCACAGTTTCACTAATTGAACCCATACCTTTGTGGTTCTTTTGGGCAACATCTCACTGCAGCCATTAGGACTCACTTTGATGTAAAAAAATGCATGTGTTCAATCAAATTACAGAATACCAGTGAAATACAAACCTATAGTAGTACAAAAAAAAGCCCAAACTTTTAAAACTGTTAAATGCAACCTATTAGAAAGGTGTCTGTGTGGTGCATTTCTCACATAAGTAGGTTTATTCCTCACATAAGTAGGTCCTGCAGTGACCTAGTTTTAGATGTTTTTTGATCTGTGCTACATTTACTACTTTTGATCTTTATTTTGCCTTGGAAAGATGAAACAATGGGTAGAATGTTGGATCAAGACTATTTTGAGGGTTTGGGGTTGTTTTTTTTTTTCCATCAGCTAGCTAGAGAATGAGCCAACTCAAGATTTTTTAAAACGTCTGTAATAATGCAGCTATCAAAATAACTATGCTATAGACCTATGCAGAGATTGTGCTCTTTTGAGAAATATAAAAGAGAAATGAATCGGTGTCTGGCTAGAAAAGATCAAAACTAAGAGTGAAAGAAAACTGCTTTTGAGAAAATATCACAGGTAGCAGAGCAATACTGTCAGAACGCAGGAAGAGCTTGTGATCAGAGCAATCTCAGAGAGCTGGCTTGAGAACATGTGTGTCCTTGGTGTGGTTTCTGCAGAGCTTTTGTCAAATTAACAGGGTAAAAAAATAATGCAGCTCTGCTATTGCTTCACATTTTGGACTTACAGTTGGCCTTCTGAACTGCTGTGACCAATGACCTGTCACGTACCTGGCTTTTCAAGAAAGCACGCTGCTCTCTCCCTTGCTGTTTATGGACAGCATTGGCTGTGACCTCTGATTTATGTGCTACCCGTACTTTATTTTCTATGCCTCTGGCCAAAGAGCTGAAAAAAAAATTCCGTAGGTCTCAAAGTTCAAAGATGCAACGCTTGAATAATAAA
Organism: Mesitornis unicolor; assembly: GCF_000695765.1. NCBI lineage: Eukaryota > Metazoa > Chordata > Aves > Mesitornithiformes > Mesitornithidae > Mesitornis > Mesitornis unicolor. Next base: position 25,822 of record NW_010201555.1, read on the forward strand.
TTCAGCACATGTTTCTAGTCCAACAGGTAAGCTGTAGAGCCAGTCTTCTCTAACTCCTTTGCAGTGCAAGATAGTAGCTCTCATGACTAGACTTCTTCCTACTAACCTCTTTAATTTGATTGTCATGTCTTTATTAGAGAACAATTACTTCTGTGGCATTACTGAAAATGACTCAGCCTTAGTTATGTGACTGTTTTGCTCCTCCTGTCACAAAAAGTTAAATAAAAGCCATTGCAAGAAATGTGTGGTAAAGTTGGAATTGTAAACCAAAGACAGCAAGAAGGGACTATGCTTTGAAGAAGTGTCTGATTAGCAAGAAGCATCCTCTGTGCTGCAGAGAAGCATAAGAAAAAGGTTGCTTGCTTTTTATTTGTGTGTTAGATTTTACAAAATGCAGTTGGAAATGGCTGTAATGGTGAGGCATGTACAAGGCATATATATATGTAGGTGGGGCCTTGAAATCTCTCCCTCTGTCTTTAGGAGGACCCAGGAATCCACCTATATCCTAAAAAGAAAACTAAAGACAATGGTAAAACCAGATTGGGTCAACCCCAGCCAATCTCATTGTCTTCTCCCATTGCTATTTTTTACAAGAGCTGGAAAGTCTTGCCTGTCCACATCTTCAAAAGCCTGTTTCTGTCAGGGAGCAGCAAGAGCAGGCTGCCCGGCAAAGCAGGAGGAGCCAGGAGCCGTGGGTGGCAGCAGGGCAGACAAGGACGGGGACCTCACCCACAGGACCCCATCCCACAACAGATGAAAGAAGTGACTAGGGCAGGTCTAGGGACGGTGGGGACAGCCAAGTCCCGTGATAGCCAGCAAAGGCCTTACAGAGTCAGGTCCAAGGACAAGCCAGGGCATCAGGCCAAGATCAGCAGGTTAGGAACAGGCTTACCTACAGCTTAGCTGAGGCAAGGGCTGAGGGCAAGGACCTGAGCTGAGAGGGAGCTCCTGGGCCTGTGGGCAGAGGGTACTTGAGCTGAACTTCAAATTTAGTTGGATGTTACTCTTGCACCAGCCCAAGGGCTTTTAAGTGTGTGATGGCTCTTCAGTGGGAGTAAGCAAGTACAGGTGGTGCAATACTTGCTAGTCTTTTCCTCCCCACAAATTGGGCTGCTCTGAATGAGCTCACTGTATTCTGGTGTCTCAGCCTCTTTCAAGTGCACCATAATATGATGGGAAAGAACCCTTTCTTCTGAATTTATGAGTTTGGGGGGAGGAGTTGAAAGATGTTTAATGTCTGCTCTGTAATGCAAATGTTGTTCCGGTTATAATAGTCTTTGGCCACACAATACTATCGTTAGATCTATACAAAACTTACCACTCCAGTTCATTAATTTTCAGTCATTGTCCATGTTTTTTGTGCTTGTAGTCTGCCACATTGAGTATATAGTCCAAAAAACATGTTCTAGTATATGAAGCTATATTGCGTAGATGAGAAAAGTGATAAGGGATAATAAGTTTATATCATAATTGCATATCCACAAGGAAGGTTAAAACTACACAAGTAATGCTCACTTTAATGTAGGATTATTTATTCTAATGGAACTCACATAAATCATTATTTTAAGATTGTAATCTCTTCACTTCCATATACTTAGTCACACAGCCCAGCCTTTTATTAATGTTACAGGTGTTTAGTGCTAGTTATTGGTGTCACATAAATAATGAATGGTGTTTGTGTGTAGTTTTATGTTTCCTGCTAATCTGTTCTTTTTAATGTGCACCTATTTTTAGTGAATATCAAGTATCTTTACCCTTCCGCTTTCCCAGAACTGACTTCAAGGTTATCATTTCACCTAAAGTATGCAACAGCCAAAGAAGCATTTGGCTGCATTGCTGCTGCTGTGCATTGCCATCACCACAAGTGCAGCTGCGTAAAAGGTTGCAAGGGCTGAGTTTTGAGTCTTGTGCCTGTTGTGTTGGTGCTGATTAAAGTGCTAAGGGAAACAGCAGAGCATAATGGTTTGGTCAGTCCTGTCTCTTTTTGTGGTACACAGCTTTACCTTCATATATAGTAGTATTTTGTGCTATTTTGGAAAATTAGATACTGTTAGAAAAAAAGACCATGTTTGACAAGGTGGTATTTAGATGAAAGTAGCACACTGCAACTCATAATTTTTGCAGACAGAAAGAAGCCATAGCTTTGCTTCAAATGTTGAGAAGGATTACTGAACACAGTAATCTTGACAAAATTATTATGAAATTGCCATTACTGAAATAATTGGTTTAGGTAGTCTGTGATTCCATATCTCTTCCCTACAACTCAGACATTATTATTGGTCTTTTTAAATGAGAATTTTCTGTAATCATTTCTGCTTGTATGCCAGTTCCCTGCATTTCAGGTTCTGATTGCTTGCATCCAGGTGGTTTCTAAAACAGCTGATAGTCTCTATGTAGCCCAAGACAAGAAAGAGGAAAGATACATGTGGAGTTTGATTCCAAGCTGTGTAACATAGGACCTGTTTTGATTTTTGTTTTCCCTCATCAGGACAGTTGCAAAGACTTATCCTCAATCTCCTAAAAATGCCAAACAATATCCAGCTTCTCCTGTGAAGCATCGTGCCACTTCTAATCTCAACCAGGAAACTCCTAAAAAGAAAGCAGACAAGGAGAAAGAAAATGTCAGTCATCAGAAATCGCCGGGAGCACGCACTGATGAGGCAGGCCAGGTGCCTTCTGCAGGAAAGACTGAAAACAGTGAAGGTGAGTCCTACTGCAAGAGCATGTTGCAAGGTATCGTGGGTCTCCGAGGCTTTTAGACAGTGATGACCTGTTCTTTTTGTGAAGCTGCTCGGTCATAGGCTTACAAGAATGTGTAAAGGTAAATACTGGAACCAGTAAATGTATAGTTTTCACCAGGGTTACTCATGCATGGAAAGTGCTGGTTAATGAGCATGTGAAAATGCTGAAATCCAGGGATCCCCATACCTATCCCATATTCTGTCTGCTGAAAACATTGAGGTATGCTTTTGAACAGCAAAGGTGTCGTACCAGTGTGAACCAGGCCTATTTCAGCCTCTGTGCGTGTGGAAGTGCTGTGCACCCTCTCTGTTCCCTGCCTGACTTTCTGCCCTTGGCCATCTTCTCCTAGGGAAGATCACGGCAGGGACAACTGATGCAGAAGAAGCTTCAAAAATTCTAGCTGAAAAAAGACGACAGGCCCGCCTGCAAAAAGAGCAAGAAGAAAGGGAGAGGCAGGAAAGAGAAGAACGGGAGAGGTATCTATTGATTTATGAAAGTTACTACCTAATAATTTAACCTGTATCCTTGAAGATGCTTGAAGCTGTGGTAGTTTTACAATCAGGGTGGGAGCTTACATGTAAGCATTAATTTGTTTCAACTTAGACTCAGAATTCATTGGTGTCTTTTGCAGTCTTTATTATTATAGTGAAGTTAGAAAATAATAATTTGGCCTCTTTAAGGGGCCTGAACAAACTGTTACTCATCCAAATACTTCTGGTGTGTCCAAACTGCAGTGTATTGCACACTGCAGTCTGGACATACATGAAGTATTTTATGTTGTAAAAAAGTATTTGAGGCAGTTTTAAATGAGCTAGTCCATGTAGAAGAAACAGTCTTGCAGTAATAGTATATGCCTTAAATATGCCTGTATCATTCAACAAATTCACCTGAAGTTCATCTCTGACACAGCTTGGTTGTAGGCAGTTGAGGGTTTTAAGAGGGTGGCCACAATGAAGGCTGCTGTGTCTAAGCAGTGAAATTCTGGCTCTGTTCTGGGAACAAGCTTTTAGGTTGTTCTCCACTTTGGATTCCAGTTGCAGGTGTCAACAAATCATGCCCTTCCTTCAAGCCTCTAATATTAAACCACTAACTCTGCATATCTAAATTCGACTTTGTCTGTTCCTGTTGAAAACATGGGGGCTGGGGCAGAATCGCCAGCACCTGCCAGTTTGGCTCAATGGAAATATTTCCTGAATCCCTAATATGCAAGATAAGAATGATCAGTTGTCAAAGCAGCTCTTGAATGTGGTGACAGAGGAGCCTGATGTCCCTGAGTGGGCCATGGAACAACACAGGTGGAATTTAGACCCACTCTTTCTAGTGTACAACTGTTTTGTGGACTTTGCTTGCTGCTACTCATCAAATCTGCTTATTTTCAGCTGAAATGAAGGAAAAATGTACTTGCTTGTTAATAGATACCAGCTTTCTGAATGTGAAGTACAGGGGAAGAGGGATATTTTTATTATTGAAACTCGCTTTTATTATTGAAGCTCTCATTGAAGTCAGAATGGAATTGGTTTCTTTTGAACACACCTGTTTTTTCAAGGGAAATTATAATTTCTATGAAATATTTTAGACAGTGCAAATAAGATTGGAATAAAAGTTTGATAGCAACCTGAATTCTGATCATGCGCTCAACTTCTTTGTTGTATCTTGGCATTTTTCATGAAAATGTGTGCTGCTGCATATATTATCAGTTACTGTCATAGATATAATAGAATTCATGCTAAACGAGATGAAGCCTTTTAAACAGACTGTTCTATTTTTTGCAGGCTTGAAAGAGAAGAACAGAAAAGAAAGGCAGAAGAAGAAAGACTTCGTCTAGAGGAAGAGGCTCGTAAGAAGGAGGAGGAAAGAAAACGTGAAGAAGCAGCAGCCAGGAAAAAGGCAGAAGAGGAAGCCAGGAGAAGAGCTGAGGAAGAACAAATGCTAAAAGAAAAGCAAGAAAAAGAGCTCCAAGCCAAACTTGAGAAACAGGTACTTTCTCAAACGTAAATGTGTAACTTCATATACATATATATACACACATATAAATATATTTTTATACATATATGTATATGTATTTATGTATTTTTATATATATTTATGTATTTTTATATATATATACACACACACAGAAATAAATACTTTATAGTATCTGGTAATCTGCCTGAAATAATGGCCCTATTATATTTTACACATTTTTGATTAGAGGGAAGAAGCAGAAATCAAAGCCCGTGAGGCGGCTGAACAACTTCGTCTTGAAAGGGAACAAATCATGCAGCAAATTGAGCAAGAAAGACTGGAGAGGAAGAAGGTAGGTGTTTGTCTCATTTGAGATAATTACTTCATTTCTTGTTTAAATACATAACCCAGGAAGTACCCAATAGTATCCAGAAATAATACTGAGGAGGGATTACAGATTGCTATTTACACATAATTTAGTATTTGCTACTTGCATGTTAGAGGAAGGTGGACATCAAAATTTGTACAAAGAGGAATTGCCTGGGGCAAATGACTTTCTACCAGGCACTGAACAAACAGAATTAGCCTCTACTCATGAAACTAAACGCCTGAGACAAACAGGGAATGGCGTGCCAAGGCAAACATCAATTGCTGCCCAGTCCAGGACATCACCGGCTATTGAGGAACATGAGTGACTTTGTTTTAAAACTTACTCAACAAAAGCTCTGTGTCACTGAGAAAGTCACTGTGGTTAACAAACAAGTTCTCTCCCACCTGGCTTTTCTGTGCTTGCGTTATGCAGAGACAGCAGGGCTGTGTGGCACAACGAAGTGGCTGGAGCTGCGTAACTCAGCTTTATCTACAGCTCTGTGGCAGGAAAGATAACAACTGCAGAGCTGCAGAACCTCTGTCTGGTTATCAAAGGTCGTCTTTCCATGTGTGTTACTCCAGTATGTTATTTTTAACTGTTTACCACTGAGCTGGAGGCATGTTGCAGTTGCAGATTAGAATAGGAAACCAAAGGGTCTTTAAAGCTGATATAGTTTCCTCTCACGGTAGTGCAAAGAGACAAGGGGTTTGGGTAGGGGGTTTTTTTAATTAACAAAAAAGAAAAAAAAAAAAGAATTTTATGGTAATACCTTACACATTTCCTGCAAGAATAACCTCAGATATTTCATTTTACTTTTCTATTTCAAAAAGCCTAACTATTTTGAAAGGAACTATTTGGAAATAGTTGGAAAAGCAACTAGGTGAAAATAATGGCAGTTCCAGAGCTGAGCACAGCTCATAACTGCTAACACCTGGTATTAAAATGTTTGAGTCTAAAGTGCATCTATGGAGAAGGTCATGCTCTGTGAGATCTGATATGTGTAAGCCAGCTCCCATGTGTTTTCTGTATTTCGTTTTCTTTATTTTTCTTATCTACTCTCCCTTTTCAAGACAGGCAGGGATGAGGTCATGACAGAAGAAAAAATGTTTTCTCTTTGACTTTTTTTCTCCTTTATCCTTCATTGTGTTAAATATTCCATCTGATTTATTTTGATTTCTAGAGAATAGATGAAATAATGAAGAGAACAAGGAGGAGTGAAACACCAGAAATAAAGGTATGAAACAGTGTGTGTGGTTGCAGGATTTTTTTCTTTCGTGTTATTGCCCATATGTGGGCAAAATTAAACTTTAGAGTAGTTCCATGTTAGTAGGTGTACTTAGACACACTCTGCACCCAAATTTTAGTGGCATTTCGAATCGAGAATGACAGTTGCTGTGTCACAGTTATTGTTGTGCCACTGCTACAGAGACACAGTTTTATGCAGCTGTTACAGCCTTCTTTATGATTTAGGAATGGGGCAAGAGCCCATTCCTGGCTGCTGGAGCTGTGCTGTTTGCTGCTGTGACAGATCTTCTCCTGCTTTGTACCAGCCAGTGAATTGGTTACTGAGCTCTCGGTGTGAAGCCTGCCAGGAATGTAGGATTGAGAAAAAGGCAGTTGTGTCCAGCTAGGAAGAGACAGGGTCAAGTTTTCACTTCTGTTCTAAGCTTTCTACTAAGAAAATTGTTTCTTCAGTTACTTCCAGACAATGTTTTCTTTTTGAACTTAAAATAAAATCTTATGCCTAATTAAAAAGGAGGAAAAAAAGATTCCTCTCTTGCTGTTGATGACCTCTGGCCACCCTGTGGCCCTGGACAGTCTCAGAAGTTTCAAGTCCAGTCAGTTCTGTGAAGGTTGCAGTCCTTTGCCTGATACAGTTGACTCATTACTTTGATTACAGAAGGAAGAGCCAAAACTGGAGGTACCATCAACTTTGAATGTGGAAAAGCAACCAAGGGCCCTTGTTCTCAGCCAGCCAGGTAAAAGTTGTCATATTTTTCTGACCTGTTTTCACAGTTCTTCTCGGAGTTTTGTAATTTCAGTCAGAGCACTGTGTATTATTAGAGGTTCTTTGCTTTCATCTGAAAGAGAACAGCTACATTTGCATCAGTGACAAATGTTAGAAACTGGAGACTCAGCTTTGTTTTGCTGTGTAAGCAGAAGAAAGTTTTTCCTCCATCTTAGTGCCTGACATAGCATTTCTGTAAATGAGGAGTTCCAATCTGGCAATTTGGTTTGGTTGCTGCAATCTACCATCGAATTTTGTAGGTAGAAGATCCTTGCACACAACCAAGCTTGCAAACTTTTTATAGCATTACTTTAAATCTTACATTTTATTTGACTTGATGAAAAAAATCCATATATTTAAAGAATTATGAAATAAAATATACATGTCTGGCATTTATCCGTATTTTGTTTACTTCCCCAGTAAGTAAAGGCTTCTAGTATATGACATAAAAGATAATATATTCTCTCTTTTCTCAAATATAAAAGATGTAGCATAAAGAGCTGTTTCAGAGTGGAAAAAAGGGATTGACAGTATAGTATGATGAGTCATAGATGAAACTGAGTCCTACTACATTGTCAGGCTTCCTTTCTACTCAGTCTGTACCTTAAAAGCATTTGTGATTTTTTTAAAAAACTCTTTAAATAAAGAAGTTGCTACTATCATAATTTCTAACCTTCTTTCATAGAGATCAATGGATTGGCAACCTGCCTGAAAAATAAAAGCTTAGAAACTGCTGCCTCTGTAATCCCTTCCCAAGACGTAGTTGCTAATGGACTCAAGTCAGTTTCAGGACTTATTCAGCTGGAAGCTGTTGATGGGAAATCTGCCAGCATGGAAGATTCAGCAGATGAGGTTCAGTCCATGGATGTGAGGTACGGACCATACCTACCAACAGAAATTGTGGAATTAATATTAGACACACAGAAAGTTTTCTCTTTCATTTAGGAATACTTTACTTTTCACCTTTTATATTCTTTGTTTCATGTTACACCCAGTTTCTTAACAGTGTCATTTGGCACCTCCTAGGTTTTGTATTGCAGGATTTGATAAACAGTAGTCTTGCCCTCAACTTATCCACCACCCCTTCATGGTTTCAGAAATCTCTGCGAAATCTTTCCCTTGCCTCCTCTTCTGCAAACTGGTAACTTATTTAAGTTGTGACGTGTGAGTGGTTTAGGTAAGCGTTTGCAGCATCAGGTCAATAATTTGCAAGATGCAATAAACATTTAAGTAAGGGAATGCTGCAGAGACTGAAATTATGAGTTGGCAGTAAATGACTAGAAATGCGCTTTTAGGAGATAAGTGTTCACATCACACAGCTACCACAAACCTTAATCTTTAAGGACTATAGATTAGGTGTGACCTTCCATCCTGAACAGGGTAAACCTCTTTTTGTTTGGATTGGGACATATTCTAGGTAAAGGCTGGCTGCAGCTGGCCTTGAGATAAGTAGTAGTTTTTGGACAGTCAGAAGATTAATTTGGTTGTTGTGTAATGAAAAGTTACCTCTTATTCTGCATCTTCCTTTCGTTTATCTTTTGTATAGCCCTGTTTCAAAAGAAGAACTTATCTCTATCCCCGAATATTCACCCATGAATGAACTCATGCCCGGTGTTTCTTTGGACCAAAATGGGACAAGTAATGCCAAGGCTCTTGAAGATCTCTTGGATTTCACAGGCCAAGCTACGTACTCCAAGATGTCCAGTGATACCATTAGCCTAGATGACTGTAACAAAAACTTGATTGAGGGATTTAACAGTCCAGGACAGGAAAATACACTTAATTCTATCTGTTGACCACCTCGCTTTTCAGCAGAACAGATAAAGGTACAGTATTGTGATAAACATCTTAGATATGATAAATTGCAGTCATTACTTAGGAGCTTCCCAGAAAAATATAGCAGTTGTAAACAGCATACGTGGAGAGAAGAAGAAAGCTGGTCTCCTATACACTCAGCATAGTATTTAATATTTACAGCTCTTTGTAAATTGGCATCATATGCAAACCGAGCATATCATAGCAATCAAAAGTATCTGGTAAATGGAAACATTTCCTTTATACATGCAGAATATAGTGAGAAGAGTTGCTTTTTAAATTCATTAATACAATACCTTTCCTATAAGTCTTTGGAGCCTATTTGCATGAAGAAAACAGTTAAAAGTGAGGCCAGCCTAGAAAATGGTAGTGTTGCTCTTTGCTGCTGCTGTGAATACTGCAGCACGGGGTAGAATCACTTCTCTTGGAAAGCCTGCAAACAACCTGAAAAAAGCATAATAGGCTTTAGTGACAGTTTCAAAGTTCAGTGCCAAAGTCACGGTTGGCTTTTGTTTGTTTGTTTGTTTTGCAAGAATGTATGTTAAATTACAAATTCGAGGTCATCTGACTTGCACAGCTGACTTGATATTCTTCTCTCTCTTTTTTTAGTTGACAGAGGTAGCAGTTTGTGGAGGAGATATGTCCCTGTGATGCTACTGGCAGTAAAATATGAGCTTGTCACTTGAAAAAGCTTCTGCAGTCCTTGAACACTGGATTTCAAATAATCAGAGCTGAATATACCTTTGTCTTCCCAGGGAATATGTTGAGTAACTGGCTGCTTTGGGCAGAAACCAGTGATCTAGAACCTCGATGGTTTCAGGGAAGACTGAGAGTGCATTAGGATTTGAGCTTTAGCTGCTAATAAAGCACTTATTTCTTTTTTTAATTTAAAATTCATCTCAACACTTCACTGTGATTTTCACCTGTGCATTTTATGTTGAAATTACTCTTCCTTAAGCTTTATCGTACATCTATTTAGACATCTTTTTCTTGTAAATAATGATGAGGTTTGCCCACGGTGCATTGAAATGAAATAATATTCTGTACTTTAGTTTTGTGCCTATTTTTTTTTTGTCTTTAATAAGGAATTACTAGTAACTTTTATGCAGGTGTATAATTCAAAACTGTAGCTGAAGAGGCTTGAAAAATATACAGCTGCTGGATTCAAAAGAGCCTTCTTACTGACTGTGGAGTGTGGGAGTTATCCCGTTATGGTTCTGTTGACACTTTTAGTCACTAGTGGCACTTACAGGTTAATATTAATTAGTCCGGGAGCTACTATCAATTATGTGTTTAAAAACATACTTGTGTAACATCTGTAAACAAAGTAGGCAACATGCCAAGTATAATCCCTTAATATATATAGTATAGCTGTAGTAGATCCAAGTGAGTGGTCGGTGGGTGAGATACATGTTAAGCTTTGAAGATGCAGACACTTGATGAATACCAGCAGGCTTTCTATCACGTGGAGAAGTACTTTTTGGCTTCCTGTAGGCTCAACAAACCAAGATTTAGTCAGCAGCAAAACAATTATGCGAATGTTGCAGCAGAAACACAAAGGCTAAGGCATGTGCGTAGGGGAGCACCACCAGCCCCCCTCAATGTTCTGTAAGCATCTGTATGGAAAAATTCACGCCAAGATGTATCATGTCTAGACATTATGTGCTATACAGTGTTAACTTTATTTCTGTTGGTGAACTATGAGAACTTTATGCCTGATCATGTGCTGCTCTGAGGACGCTTTTGTCCAGTTCCTTATAAGAATAAATTATAAACACAACTCTCTTTGGACACTAACACAAAAGAAGTGAAAACTTGGAGGCGGGGGGATTTCTTTTTTATTTCTTTTGGTTTGGGTTTTCTTTCACATGTTAAGGGAGTTCACCGTGTAGCTTGAGCTCAGTTGTAGCCCCGTTCCTGTGCTCTGTAAAGCCAGCAACGGGAAAGTAACCAATGACGTTATGTGCGATGTATAAAGAAATCATGCCTACAACAACCCAGCTCTATTTATGTTAGTGTACTCCAGAGAAAGACTTTCTTTTGACTGTGCAGTAAGCTGTAGCATGGTACTGTGTCTTCCAAATTAGTCCTTCATCTGTTTCCTAAAGAATAAACAAACAAAACCAGTTTGTTTTGCTGTGATACGTTGTGTTTGGCAAATGTCACATTATATTTTATTATGGTGTCACTGTATAACCTGTAGATTTCTGTATTTGCATGACCTGTATAGCATGTAAAAAGGTGAAATACATTTTCGTTTATGAATCTAACTTGTTTCTTAACTTTATTTACTCCCAGCAAAACACAGTGAATTTAAAAATACATTGTATGTTAATTTGTTCTGAGGTGTTTTCTGAAGGAGGGTGTAATCCTGAATGAAGGAGTGGTTGTCAGAGCTTCAAAATATTTCTCCGTTGTTTCCTTTGCCATAGACTACTGGCAAGACTGCAGAAAGCAAATCACACAGGAAATGCAGACTGGTGGCAGAAGAGCTTTAAGGTGAGGGCTTCCAAACTGGCATCCAGGGTGCTAGTGACAACACACAAGCCAGTTTGCACACCCAGCTTCTGCTCTCTGAGGTATTATTTGGCCAAGAAAACAAGGAAAAGAAAACATGGGAGCCGTGGCCGGTGGACGCTGTTGTTGTTGAGTGTGCAGGAGCTGTTGTGTAGGGGTACCGGCAACATAAATGCTGAACTTCTCTTCAAGCTCCATGCACATGCTGCTGCTTGGAAAGAGGCCAGCCTGGAGCTGCCATTAGTTTTCTAGTGAAATGCTGGGGGAAGATGATCTACAATTTTTAATTATTTTTTCTTATCATAACTTCAATCAAAAGTTAAAAATGAGAGAATTTACTTTTATTGTGAACTATATTACTACTTTCTGTGGTGGCAGTTCATCACATTCTTATTAACTCTTGAATCATTCATGTGATTTGTCCATGTAAGTAAGTTCATGGAGAAGGATAACTGCGTATTTTCCTTTACATTTGCCTTCAAATGTAGCTTTACAAATTCAGCTGAATATCTGGAGCAAGTACTGTTAGCTGAGGGGTTAAATCGTTTCTGGTTTTTGCTTTTAATGATGTAACTTCTTCATACTAACGTAAGTGTTGCTGCTGTGATTCAAGTCTGAGCAAAAATGAGCTTTACTTTTAATATGTTAGTGGTCTTAAAACTGGGGTGAAGGGTCCTTGGTAGAGCTTTTTTGCTGTAAAGCACTTGAGAATCAAGCTGTGAGAAGCAGCGAGAAACAAGAGTAGAACAGTGATCCTTGAGTGAGTTATTACAAATGGATTTATAAATGGATGAATAGGTATTTCTTTTCTCATTACTTTATAAAAATTGATCTGCAAAACAGGATTGTACACACCAAGAAAAACTGGACATGGCTACTGTCCTTTCCCTGATTTATTTTCAATAACTAATATAACTGTCAATAAGTTTCTAATACATAAATAAATAGTACCTGTGAGGTAACTGGACATCACAGAAGCTCTTGGATTAGGTTCAGCACCGTCTGTGGTGTTGCTCTAGGAGATGCCACCCAAAGCTGTCTCAGGCCCCAGCAAAGGCTCTGAGCAGAGACCTCCTGGCTCCCCAGCAAGTTCATTTCAAAATAAAATACGCAGCCTCGCCCGCACATACATCTCAGGCACCCCTGTCACCACCCCATGCATATTTTGGGATTCAGCAGTGTGGTATTGCAGCTCTCTCACTGCTCTGCAACCCCACATGGCCGAGGTAGCATGATGGCCTTCTCTAGCATTGGTTACAGTGGTCGGAGGAGTCGGGGGTCCCAGGACACCTTTGGGGCTTCAGCACTGCACGGCAGCCTGGAAACCCTAGTGGAAGACATCCTACTTGTAAGCGTTTGAACTGTGATCCCTTCCCTCTTTTAGAACGTAAAGGGTTGGATACTCAAGAGCTGAAGGTAGTTTACTCTGTGAGCTCTGTTGCATGTTTGCTCTAAGCCATGGCTCACGTCCTGCACGAGAGGGAGACTGTCCCGGAAGCAGCACAAATGGATCAGTGGGGACACGCTGCTCCTTCTGCCTTAGCAACCTGCTGGGCTTCTTCCTTACTCCTCCTTGCTCCCTCCCTGCGCAAGAACCGTGTAGAGACCAAAAAATGCTCTTCCTTTGCTCTCATTTTAGAACAGTGTTGTTCGAGCTGTTGGTTGCCTTTGAAAACACCATGGAGAATGGTTGTTCACCTACACTGCCTGTGTGTGCGCTCAAATATGTAATAAATGGCAGTGACCTGACTGTTGGTGTTCAGTACCAAATTAAGTATTAAATTCTGAAAAAAATATTACTGCTGTGCCCCTATGCTAAAATCTGAAAAACATAATTTATATTATAGCTGAATGCGGTTTACTCCGGATTTTCTTTTTCAGAAAAACAGGTTTTAAGTTCATTCAGTCTTCCCAGAATACTCACACTTAAAAATAATACAAAACTTAAGATACTTGTATGCATTTCTGTTATTGCTGTTAGTGGCAGCAATACCAGTCCAGAACACTGTGAGCCACAATATTCATCTCTCCCCCACTTTTATATCTCATCATTTATCTTACCCTTATGATCTCCTACAGCTGAAGAGTAAGTGATGCTATTCACTTAGTTGGCCAATTTAACTTGTCTGTTGAAGCAACATGTTAAGTGTAAAAGCCCTTAAAATTGCAGGCAAAAACACTAAGAGAAGGAAGGTTTAAGCTTTTAAAATTATTACATAAGAAAATGGTTTCTTGACCAGCAGGATAATTTTTGAAACTTGTTTTCTTCTCTGTTGCCTTGTTTGTTCTCCAGCTTGTAGCAGCAAAGTATAATGATACATTTTATAGTACTTCTGATGATTCAAGAACAAGGTAGTAATGTTTTTAAACTCGTGGGTTTGATGATTACCTGAGGCCTGCAATTTTCAGGATCAAAATAAATGCTCTGGAAACCAGTGTGGGATGTTCACTTGGGAGCTTTACAAAAAGAGATGTGTATCCCTGCTGAAATGAAGCCGTAGTGATTTCCAGAGGCAGGGGGAAAAAGCCACACACACACACACACACAGAAAAAAACAACCAAACCAAAACCCCCACCAAAACAAACTAGGATGCAGGAGAGATTCAGTGAATAGAAGGAAAGGGTAAGCAATGCGCTGTGTGATCTATGAAGTCCTTGCTCTAAGAAGAAGTTTTAAAAAGAGTTGCATGAATGGCTCAAACCAGTAGCTTTGCACTATCACCCGTATTTTCTCTCTGTGTCTAAAAGAATGACTTGATGTCAATGGCAATTGTAGGTGATTGACGTTTCACAGGAATGGACCCAAGAACGTAAAATTACGTTGCTGGAGAAAATAATAAATAATGGGTGTGAGAGATGCTCACAATCAGGGGAATTAGCTGAGAGTATTTCCTCATTTTTCCAGAAATAACAGCCACTCTCACCAAATTCAATACGCAAACAGCACACTAAGCAGGATCAGGGTGATATGTGTAACATTATGTTCACACATCCCTTTTCAGAAAAACCTCTCTTCTAAAATATGTGTGACAATGCTGTCTGAAGTATCGTTATTAGTGCCTTAAATATGCAGAGCTATGGGGGTTTCTACGGAGTTACCTCTAACTTCCCTGGTGTGAGATCTCAAGAACAGTTTTCGCTCTTTCCTTTTCCTTTTCCTTCTCTTTCTTTCCTTAAACTCCTTATCAGTGCAAATACACAAATCCAAAAGGACACTAATTTTGGTGGTTGCCTGCTGGAATGAGTTTGTTCTCTCAGTTCCGGACAGAGACTGCACCACAGCTGGCAGAGAAACCAGAAGTCCAAGGAGTTTTTTGGAGTCTGAATATCTGCCATAGTGTGTCGGGGACAGTGATGAGACACCAGGCAGTGAATATAATCCTGGTCAGAAATGGCTAAAACTTTCCCAGGAGAAGACCAGGTCAGAATTGCTTTCCTTTTGACCAGAAATATTTGCATTTCTAACCTATGTTTTAACAAGGTTAATTTATGCTGATGGGCTTGGGTCAGTGCCATTTTTTAGGGCAAAACATGTCCTGTAGCAAATGAAACTGCTGGTGGGTTTAGCAAATACCTGAGCTGATGGAATGAGGGGGGGGAAGCAGGAGGGGTGAAAGTAACAGTCACAGAAGAACGCTAAGATACTTGGCAAGTATTTACTACCAGTAATGACTATTGAAATTCCTAAAACAGATTACTATCAGTCATGCCCAAGACATCCTGTCAAGCTGGACATTTCGGAGCTTGATCTCTGCTGGGACTTCTCATCCTGCTGTTTCACTGCAGTTTCTCCTGTCACCTTTCCAAGATCAGGCTCCTGCATGGGCAAAGAGATGCAGCCTTTCTGCGCCTCTGCCTTCCTCCTCAAATTCATCTGCTGCGGCCTCTTGGGTGGCAAGCCTGGTTCAAAGCCTTTGCTTTTAAAATCCTGTATTTATGTCACCCATTGGTGTTAATTCATACATTGAGATTGTTTACGCTGGTGTATTGCCAAAATCCTACTGAGTTTACATGGGCCGTATGCCTAGCAGCAACGGCGCAGTTCTCACACGTTGTTACAGGAAAAGTCATGATAACCTCATAAATAAAACATACGGGCATCATGACATCATGAGAGCCCAGCCTTGCTAAAGGCTGCCTTTAAAGAGTAATTTGGTGATACTATCAGAGCCAAGGCATGCAGTCAGTCATCCTCTCAGGTTGCTTCAGGTTTTAATTAAATTATTACTTTACAGCTTTCCTTAAATTTCAAGGCTAAATAATGTAGGACTTCCTGCATTAAGGACGGAATCATTATCTGTTGCTCTGAGCCTAGACCGAAATAAGGATCACAGTTTCACACCTGAACTTGTTTGGGTTTTTTGCTTTATTCTGGACCAAATTCTTGCCTTGTCTGGATGAGGTGTTACAGATTTGAAGTTACTTTGACAAGTACCTTCAGGAGTTGACCTAAACACCGCTATAACATCTTTGATAAAGTACGAGAAAGACAATGGTTCTTTGCTGGGGACTTAGAGGTTTAGCTAATTCTGTTCCACTGAATGATGGAAGTATTTCACTGCTAGAAGAAACAAGCAAAGAATAAGCAGTTCACTCTTGTTTCAAAACAGACGACATATTTTGTGGTTTGGCAAAAGTATTTTGATAAAACTCAAGGAAAAAAAATGCCTGGTTGTGCTAAGAGGTAGGGGTGGGTGAGAGGTGGAAGAAGAAAGCATAAATGTGAACCTGCTCCAAAGCAGAGATCAAAGTTAATGAAGGCATCCAAGTCTTATCAGGAGGCGTAACAAGGCACTGAAGTACAAACAACATTTCCATTTAGATATTGGCTGGTAAAACCATGATTACCCTTGGATGGCAGCTCTCGATGGCGGATCTTGCCTCTGCAGATGTTGACTCCACCAAACCCTTTCTCACTGCTCCAATGTGCTTTTCTTCCCCCCGTAAGTATTACCAGATATGGGCTCTGTTTGCAGGCACCAAAATGACTTGTGTATGACAGCCAAGCTAACCCGTTCCCTACAAAGAGCTTTTAATTCATTTATCTGGTCCACCTCAGCAGAGAACAGGCGTTCAGCAATAGGTGTGGTGGTGGTGAGCCTGGCAGCGCAGGAGAGCCCAGGCAACTCAGGGTTCTTTGCTCTACCTGCCTCTGTGCCTGACCTTGCCAGGGGTCAAGGAAAGTTTTATTAACACGATACGGTTCAACCGATAGCAATGTTTTATGTGGAAAACGAAACGCCTCCTTGAAAGAACAGATACACAGGATTTGTCTGGTGTCGAGGGTTGGTTTCTGCCTTTGAATTGCAGGTGACTTCCACTCAATGTTTCCAAGTATTTAGCATGCAAACCACAGCCATGCTTTTTCCAAAGGGAATGTTTAGTAAATTAAGCATTGAAGGAATATGAAAGCTATTCTCTATTCTAATGATACTTAATTAGGAAAAAACCATTGAAATAGATTAAAATAATTAGTCTTAATAAGCAGTAATTGCCAAGTCTTGTGCAACAGAATAGCCTTCACCATTTAGAGATGGAGAATCGCAGTGCTGTCGAACTACTAAGAGACCCTGCTTTGAATATTAATCTAATTTGCAAAGTGTGTTTAAGTTCTTGTTTTGTTAGACCACATGGTCCCAACCATCGAGACCCTTGTGTACCCACTTAATGCCACCCATCAGGATAAAAGTATATTGGATCAAGACCACCTGAGAATTCAAAAAATCAAAGAAGGATAAAACCTCAAAGAGATTAATAATGAAGCTTAGTAATTTCATTTATGTAATGTAGACATTTATCGCATGCACAAAAGGGCGTGTTGTCCGCAGTTATTTCTTTGGACCAGTTTTTGCTTCGAGTGAGGTGTCTGACCACTAGAGCAGATTAAAAAGGGAATAAACCCAAATCTTTGATTTTTCTGTTTGACTGACTTTCCTAGTCTTGCAAATGAAGCCACAGCTGCCTATACAGTGATTATCCCATATATTACAGGAGGTATGCCAAACCTGTACTACGTATCATCTGGTTGAACCCCCCAGGTTGGCCCAGGTTTCTTTGGGAAAGTGCAGATTAATGGCATCTGCCTGTTTCAGTCTTGCTTGCTCGACCTAAAGCTCACTCTTCCCAGTTCTCAATAAGGGAAACAGGAAACAGGCATTGTGTAGTGCAACTTGCCACTGCATTTCTCTGTGGTCCCTTTTGATTGGGGAGACACTACTACTAAATTGAAAAAGAATCTTTCATTTCTCTATGGCTCTCTTGTGAAAACATCCAACTGTTTTGGTGAAGACACAGGACGTTATTTCGTATGGCAATCATGTGGGGTTCCATGTGTTTGAGCTAATCTTAAAAGGGATAAGGAACCGAGCAGGAGCCTGTGGACACTCAAAGACAGCAACCAGATTTATAGCTGTGGAGAGGGATCCGTCTGACCTCCTACAGCGAAGGTTGAGAAGGTGGAGATCTGAAGATAGTACTCTGCTAAAAGATCAACTCTTTAAAAGGAGGGCAAGATAACGTCAGCAGTTAAAAGTTTGAAGGACAACCAAAGTCAGCAGCTCATGCTGGTATTTGGAACATAAGGAAACTTGGACCACCTCTTTGAAGTATATCTAATTAAGGGGCCAACTGTAGGTAACTCTTCCTCTCCACTTTTCATCCACTAAATATAAACATCTAACCCTGTTAGGCTGTGGTTTGACAACAGTAAATGCACCACTATGGCTCTAAGCTGGATCAGAAATGTCAAGACTATGTAACACCGAGTGCTGACTCTGGCTCTTTGTTGGGCTTTAATTTGTTTTTAAAAAAGTGTTGACAAGCTGACTTGGTTTTGGCAAGCGTTACAACAGATCAGATATCGTCTGCCTGTGCCACTGCAATGATGGCGTATCAGGTGTCGCCCATCTTCCTGCAGCTACCGTAAAAATACAAAACCAACATCAATTCTGTGCTTGGGCTAAAACAAAAGTGTGTGCCTGTGCCTGATCTGAATCCCATTTATAGTAATGGGTTGACCTGACCATCCAGCACCAAACTAGTATTCATGATCCTTGACCAAAAGCCTCAGATACTCAATGTAATCTAGATAGCACTAGTGTCTCCTTTTACATGTGGTTTTGCATGGTCTTTAAATCTATTTCTCAGCGGTTTTCTACCATAGGAAGCTACTTTCTGTGCTCCTGAAGAAAAAACTCACTCACTCCAGCACCAAACCTGTTGGGCCTGCTGGGTACCATGACTGACAATCACGGGAGTGCACCCAGCGGCCTAGAAAGGTGAATGTTCAAATCACTGGCATCGATTGATCATATCTCCCAAGGAAGGAAAGTGCTGCAGTATGTGCTCTGATGGGCACTCCAGGAACCTGAAAAGAGCACTGGAAAAAAACTTACCTGAGCCTTGCAAGAGGCCCCTCAGGCCTCACAGCTGCATCCCGCCACAAGTCAGCCATGGCCGCACTACCTGCAGGCCAGCAGGCAACATTGAGGCCGCACCGGGCTTAACTCTGGGGTCTGACCCTCAGGCCTCGGGGAGACTTTAGGCCGAGCCCTTCCCGCCCGCGACC
>NW_010201556.1:0-1012 GCF_000695765.1 Mesitornis unicolor
AGCGATTCTGTGATTCTTTAGGTGCCTGATGTGCAGCACCAGAGCAGAAAACCTTTAGAGCAGAGATTCTTGAAGGCACAGTTGCAGCTGTGCCCCTCGCATCTTGGAATCCCAGTGAGGAAGCAGAAATAAAAAGAAGGAATGGGGAGGAACTGGAGAGGAGGCAGGCAGGAAAGGAGGGGAATGAAGGAGGAACCCATACCTCAGTGGACACTACACACGCCAATGTTTTGTAAAAGCTCCCAGAGACAATAAAATGAATGCAGATGCTGATTTTAGGGACTATGCCAAATGTGTCACAGTTACATCAAAGATGATCTTGGTCTATATCTCCCTTGTAACAGTGGTTTTCTGCTGTTAGGGCTCAGAGGTAGAAGAGAATAGGACTGAGAGGGGAAAAAATATGAAATCACAAGTTTTGATGTGCCACAAGATTTCAAGGACATGAGGAGTGCTGCTCTGGCCCAACACCTGGACACCTCACATCATCACATGCCCTTCATCTTTCTTCCAAATTTAGAGAATTTCCTTTAGCCCTAATGTCAGGAGTCTTTTGAGACTGGGGGGTGACTTGCACCCCTGAGAGGATGTGGCCATCTCCAAGGGAGGAAGCTCTGGCTTTAGCCTAGTTTCTTTCACATATACCCTGTGTTCAGAAGCTTTATTTATCTTTTCATAACCACATCTAGTCCAATGGAGCGAGTCATTATGTAGCAGTTCTCCCCAAGTTTCCTCTTTTAAGAACACTTAGCTTTGACCGAGCCTCTACTAATGTTTTATTTGTTAATCCAACCCTTCAAAGTACAAAGAGGAAAAAATACAGGTAAAAAAAATTTGTTTATAGCTACAAAATACAACGAATCTTAGTAAAGAAAATTGAGTTATGTTTCCATTATTTGCTCCCATATTCAACTCCAGAAAAGTAAGAATTATAATGCTGGAGGCTCCTCCAATTTTCACATTTTTCAAACAAATCTGAAGAAGGAGCAAAGTTCTTGGCCCACACGGCCAG
>NW_010201557.1:0-4141 GCF_000695765.1 Mesitornis unicolor
CAGCTCCTCTCGGCCCGAACGCCTCGCACCCTGAGCCGGGGCTCTGCTCGCTGCAGCGGGGGGCGGCCACCCTCTGTGCATGGGCCCTCTCCTCCGAGAGCCTTCTCGGTACGGCCTGCTCTGCCCTGGTGCTTTGGTTGGCGGGTTGTAGTGGCTGGGGAAGGAGGAACATACACGCTCAAATGCTACTTCAGAAATTAAAACCAGGTTGGCCATAAGGACTCTTTTTTTTGTATTAGCTATTTATCATCATAACCTGACAACTGATTTGAAGTACACAAAGCAAAATAGCTCTCGGGCATACAGAATTGCACGTAATAATAAAGATTATTTATATCATAGCATTACAGAAATAATTTCTTTGGGTGATACAATTACTTGTGAGCATTAAGAAATAATGGTCAGTGATAAATCCTGAGGCAGCTGGTGGTAACAGGATTTGTCATTAGAGGTGTTGAGGAACATGGCTAACAGCCAGCCTCCAGAGATACTACCTACCTTAACATTTTTACAAAACGGTGACTGTGAGGTACTGGGATTTTACAATTAACATGGAATCATAAGATTGTTGCAAGCAAAGATCATTAAAGATGTTAAAACACACAGCATTAATTCAGTGTTTTAAAACAGTATTTACCATGGACCAGGGCACAGAGTAGGTCTGAAGGAAGAATGAAGCACGTCTTTTGAGTACATATGTTATGCTTCATCGTGAACTGCATCTTCTGATCCCTTCATTCACTGTGTACATTACTCAGAGAAGATTTCAAGCTGGTTTCTTAGGTTACTTGGTGATCGTCGCTGCATGCGGGCTGTATACCACAGCAACTGGTGCACAATGACTTGGTCTGTTGCACTGCATCATTCAGCTGTGGGGGCAGGAGAAATTTTCTGTCTCATGCAAATATCTTTTAGGGTTGCATATAATTGAGCACGATATAAAACTGCCCTGAGACTGTTCTGACCACAGTTAATTGAATCTACCCTTAAATATGTTTTAGATCTTAAAACTAGCATGCCTTACTAGTTTAACTGCAGAATTCAATGCTGCTTTTCAAAAATCCCAAATAGACTAAAATACTGCATTTATTTGAGCTTGCTCTTCATGCAGGCTTAATAGACATTGTGGTAAAGAGTTTTAATTGTTTCTGAAGTATTTTGATTGGATTTAAGAGAAAAGATATTAAGAATAATGTAATTAGCAGCTTTCAAAAAATATTTGTTGTCTGTTTCATGTTTACAGATCCTTTTCCAATTGACGTGATCCAGAAAAATTATGTCCGTAATGTGAGAAACTGCATTTTTTCAATTGTCTATCCTACACCTTTTAAATCTAGAGTTCATCTTGTAGCTGTTTCAAAGGTTGGCTACTATTTTTTTGTTCCTCTCTAATTAGCAGAAATTGTTAATACATGTGCTAAAATATATTTTAATATTCATATGCTATTTATTGTAAAAGCATCAATGTATGCTTTAAACAACATTTAAAACATTGTGAGATGTCTTTTAATAACAAAATCTGTAGAGAAAACACATTCATTACACTGACAATTTGATCATATTGAAGTACTATCTATATTACTTTTTTCTCCAGGAAGTTCTTGAAAATATTTTGGATCTTGATATATCTGTCAAAGGAACATCTGATTTTCTTCATTTCATCAGTGGTGAGAAAGTGATGATTGGGTCTGTTCCATTGGCCCATAGGTATGGGGGTCATCAGGTAACCATGGCACTTGTTCTTCCAGGAGGAATTGTGTAGGTCTTTTCATTTGAATTATACCTTGGTAATACCTGTAAATGTATGAGTATATGCCTGTAAGTATATGAACACTTATGAACATGTTGATTGCAGATTTATTCTTCATAAGGGGCTGCAGATGGAAGAGAATGACAATATGTTTTCATGGTACCATGTCTACTTTTCTCTGCTGCTGTTTATGCCAGAAGCAAATTATCTTTTTAACTTCCATTAGCTGCGGAGTCTGCTTAGCTGCACTGCAGCCTGACAAGGTCTGATTCGTGGTAGGTTTTAACAGCTCAGAACAGCGAGGAAGGACAGAGCCTCACTGCAGTACTGAGTGCAGTGCTAAGAGTTAAGTTTCATTGAAATGGGTAAGATTATTCATGGAAAAGAATGGAAAAATTTTTGCAATTACCTATTAAAAAATAATTACAAGCTGTGTCAGTTTAAAGGCTCATTATATAAAAGAGACAAGGCTGTAGCTGTATATCATAGCTGGAAGGTAGAGGGGAAAAAAAAGAGGATTACTGGTGTTATTCTTTTTCTGTGGTTTTCTGATTCATTATTAGTATGAGTGTGGAAATACAGCTTTAGGAATCAATATTTTAATGACTGCCTGAACAAATGTGTCATTATATTGTGTAGATCACAGGAAACCTACATGTAATTTTTACTGTTTCAAGCACAGCTGCCGTAAATTATAGAAGCAAATAACTTGATTTTCATTTTTTGTCAGTTTGGTAGCTGGGCAGGGCAGCTGGGTGATGGAAGAGCCCACTTGATTGGAGTATATACAAACAGGTGTGACTTTTTAAAGTGACTGATTCAACTCTGTCTTCTCATTTAGCTGATTCATGCATAGCCTGAGGTGTACTGTTGGAAATGCTAATGGTATTTTTGCAGGCATGGTGAGAGGTGGGAACTACAGTTAAAAGGATCAGGGAAGACCCCATATTCCAGGTAAATTGCAGTTAATCTATGTAAACAAAACCTGAATGTTTTGGTTTTGAATTTTTCTTTGATTTTATGACCTATTCCTTATTTCTCTGTTCTCCATAGGAATGGTGATGGAAGAGCTGTGCTTCGTTCTTCTGTGCGAGAATTTTTGTGTAGTGAGGCCATGCACTATCTTGGAATTCCTACAAGCAGAGCTGCTAGGTATTTCTCTTTTCTTTTTCACAGCATCCTAATTTAC
Source organism: Mesitornis unicolor (assembly GCF_000695765.1). Classification (NCBI taxonomy): domain Eukaryota; kingdom Metazoa; phylum Chordata; class Aves; order Mesitornithiformes; family Mesitornithidae; genus Mesitornis; species Mesitornis unicolor. Next base: position 2,940 of record NW_010201557.1, read on the forward strand.
AGGTAATTTTGTGACTGAGTTTCACCAAGGGTCAGTAAAGCAGGACAGTTAGTTTCCAAGAGGATAGACCTTTCTTTTCATACGTATGCAATTAGAACAAAATACCACGCTCTGATTCAGTAGATTTTTGGGTAGAACTTACCAGTAATAACGAGCTCCAGAAATTAATCCATTCACTTTTGTCTCTGGTATGCTTTAGAGAACTACTTTGTTTAAATGCAATATTGTGTACTGTCTGTGACTTGTGGTGAACAGCTGTTGTTCACTTGTAAGACTGTAGTAACTGAATTACCTTAGTTTGGAATCTCGTTCATTTCGTAAAGAAAGTAAAAAGTCTAAGTTAGATTGAGTGGTTATATCTGACACTAACTCCCTTCTCCAGCTTTTATGATACTGGAATCAAGAGTTTCTGCTCTTTAAAAAAAATAAAATTGTTCTCTCCCTTGTTGCTCACCAAAAGACTTGCAAAAATGGCAGGACTAGATTCCTGCCCTGTAAATAATAATAGTATTTTTAGTGTGTGCGGATAATCAGTCTGTTAATACAATTTATATGATTCATAAGTGAGTATTTTATTACACCAAAGTTAAGCATTTGGATGAATTTTTCTAGAATCAGATCAAGTAGGAAAATGTTGAAAGTGGCTCTTTCTGTATTGTCATAGTCACGTAGCTGCAATTTTTACGATTGGTAGGAAAAATGTCAGTCAGATGAACAGACATTAATATTGGAGGTAGCACTGAATGTAGGTAATTGCTCTTGATTCCTTATCTGTGCAAATACCCCTTGAGCAGAGAGGGAGATTTTGTTAAAAAATAATTTAAAACTAATTTTGTTTGAACCAAAGAAGACTAATACATTTGGATTATTTTCTCAGAATTAAGTAAATGGAATTTTTCAGCTGATGGTGTTTAAACTGTCAAGTTCATTTTGTGTTCCAAGTGGTCTCATGTCTGTACTCCGGCATTTCAGACTTTAAAGAAAATGTTTTGCAGAAAAGGCCTGTACCCAGCTGCCACACGGCTACGTGTCTGTATTTGCAAAGTGTCTGCAAATCTCTCTAGCATTAATTCTAACACATTTGCTCTGTCGAAGTGCAGCAGTTGTAAATGACATTTTTGATGGTTTATTCACCCACTTCACCTTGAGACCCCTTGCTGTTGGCTGTTAGTGCAAAACTTTAAATCTGTCTGAATATCAGC
>NW_010201557.1:4172-14260 GCF_000695765.1 Mesitornis unicolor
AGGAAAGCATCTGGCAAGGTTATAGCCTTTCTTTGCTGTTGTCTCAACAAATTGCTCAGTGCAAAAATAATATGAAATTACTCCTTAACTGTGCACAAATTCTATTGAGTACACAGTGTGCTTTAGTTCTCTGCTGGCAAATTGGTTAAATGCCTGGCTCTCTTAACTGCCGTACAAGCTCTCCAGACTGTTTGCAAGACTTCATTTGGAAAAAACCCCATCTGATATCCATATTCCTCCCAATGGGGAGCTGTTGTACTGAGGCTGGTGGGACGCACTTAAAGAGGTCTTGTCAAGTCTTGGCAGCAGCGTGGGGAAAAGCCTTACAGCTTTATCTCAGAACACCCAGCAGGTTGGTTTGCTTTATTAATTTGAAGTACTGTGTTCCTGATGGGGTGCTACAGTTTATGACTGTACTGCCAGATAAAGAACACGTCTTCATGCAGTACCATTTTAGCCACATACTGGGACTACCAGTTAAGTGTTATGCATTAAGCGAAATAAGTGAGCCAGTAAGTGTAATTTTCAGAGTGGCCCTTACTTGCGTAGGGTTTGATGTTCACACAAAACAACAAGCAGAGCCCTTGGGAATGTAAAGTCCAGCCCTTAAGTTAGAGCCAGAGTAGGGAGGGACATAATCTGTCCATCTGTGAGTGCTGTCCCAGCTTTGTTGGTATAAGAGCAATTTCAGTGCTGTGTTTCCTGTGGTTGATTGTATGTCTGGTCTCCTGCTGCCTTCTCTCAAGCAATGGCACTTATCAACTACAGGGGCCATTGAAGAACTATTTTTATAGTGGCAACCTAGGTATCTTTGTGTGGCTGCTCAGCTGCCTGGCCAGCTCTTAAGCACGTCCATTAACTTGATTAGTAACTCACCAAATGTTGATGCCCCCATGGATTTTTTGTCAGTAATAAGAGAAGTGCTGGTATTCTGCAGGAATTTTGCAGAGAGCCTGCTGAGAGTTATGTAGTCAAAAAGAAACAACCCTTCTGGCAGAGATCTGTTCAAAACAGTGAAGTTCAGCAGCATTATTATTCTGACGACTGTCCCCGAGTGCTCTGATGCACGCACTATTTTGTTAGTGTCTGGAGTTCATTCAAAAACGGTTTCAAAAATTTTTGCTTTTATCATAGAGTCAGAGAATCACAGAAGGGACCTTAAAGCTCATCCAGTCCAACCCCTGCCATGGGCTGGGACATCTCCAGATACAGGAGGCTCAAAGCCCTGTCCAACCTGGCCTTGAACACTTCCAGGGAGGGGGCATCCACAACTTCCATCTCATTTATGTCAATGCTTTTTGTACTTAATCCACGCATGTCCATATGGGTGGACATACCAGCCACATATGATTGTTTCTAAAAGAGTCTTGTTTTCAAAAAAATTTCTAATGTTGCTTGTATCAGTACAGCCCCAGTAATGAGATCAGATTGATTTCTGTGTACTTTTTCCCCTCCTTCTGGAACAATTCACTGTCTGTTCTTTGCAGTGACCAGAACATTTGGTTTGGATAGCTACTAGAGATGTGCAAAAATACCAGCAATAATAATAATAACAACAACAACAACATCGACAACAAAAACAACAACAATTATAATTCAGTTTCAAAGTCGCAGTTACTGTTGTGAGTAACTATGCTCTGTAAGAATTCAAACAAATAATTAATTTGCATTATTTTTTGTACATAGTTATGTTCATATGCATAGCTCACATTTTTGGTCCGACTAAATCCCTTCTAAAATTTTGATGCTGAAGTGCGTAAACCCAAAATCTAGTGTACTCTCAAAATTTAACACTTGGGAGTTGTTGTAACTCTGACTGTCTTCAGTCATACTAATGAATGGAATATTAGGTTTGCTTCCTGTCCTTTTCTGTGTACCTCCAAGGAAAGTTTGCTTCAGTCTTCTGTGCAGTCTTCAACTACCTAATAGACAGCAGCAGGAAGTAGCTGCATTAAATTGCAAATAGCTTGCCACCCAACTATTTTGAATAGAATAATGTTTTCCCATTATCAGCAAGAAAGATAAAGAAGAATTATACAAAAAGAGCTATTTTCCCCAACTGCTAGACTCCTGAACAAGAAGTTTTTTCTGCCTATTGAGGAGACCACATCTCTTTAAGAAGATAACACCAAGCATTACTTCTGCTGAATTGTCAGTGTAATCTCAGTTGCTTTGGAGAGAAAACTTCCTACACATTAACCTTAGGGGAATCTGATGCCCTTGCATAGTTTGTGAGGATTGATTCCATTTTACTTTTCCTGATAGAACAGAAAATACAGTGAAACTACAGTATTTTATTTTGTAACATAAATGTAAGTTGTGAAATATTTTAGAGCAAGGAAAGTTGTTCTAAGCACTCACAGATCTCAATATTTGGATGAATGTGAAAATTCATAGGATGTGCAGAATTTTAAGGCAAATGAAGGGAAGAGCTTGTTTTTAAAAATCCAAGTGGAAGTAGCAGTGGAGAAAAAAGGGATAATGTGGCATCAAAATTATGCCTTTTTTGTGTGTTGATACTATTTGAAGAATTCCTCATTGGTAAAGGTCCCAGATCTGTCCCTGAAGTTCTTGAGACAACAGCTTTGGCTTATATAAAAGACAGCCTCCATCCGATGCAACCAATTTGGTTTCTGATTTCTCTGTCCTTCTAATTTTGCTGTTGTCCTCAGGAAAACTGTGACTTATTTATGTTATCATCATACTCATCAGTCACTGAGGTTCCAAATAAATGCAGTAAACTTTCTGAGTGTAACCCCCTCCCTAAGAACAATGTAAGTAATGGAAATTGGACTACAATGTATGAACAAAAAATAAATGCATCTTGCTAATGAAGCTTGGTAAGTCTCAGCTTACCATTTGCCTGCGTCATGTGCAATAAAAAGCTATGCCAGCAAAAAGATCTTTCTTTTTATGAAAGAAATGAAGTTACAAAAAAATATGACTTGATCTTCAGTGTACATTATTTTCCCGAGATAACTTTTTAATGTTCATTTCTTGTTACAGCTTAGTTGTAAGTGACGATGATGTGTGGAGAGACCAGTTTTACAATGGAAATATCAAGAAAGAAAGAGGTAATGAACACAATTCAGAATAATATGTTGCCACACTGTAACTTAATTTTCCATTGCAAAAATTAATTTTGATATGTCATGTAAGTATAATAGCACATACTAAATAGGCTTAATTTCATTTCTTAAGATATAAAACTTTTCTTCCTGGGAAAATCAGTCACAAACACATCTTAGTTAAAGAACTGAAGCCCTATGAACAGGTCTGCTGTGATTATGGCATATGTGTTGTAGGAGTATAATTTTTATTTTCACATGCAATTACAAAAATTATATTGAAGATTAGGGAAGTTTTCCATTGTTCTGCTAGCAAAGTTAGGATGGTGGGTACGCTATACCTGCTCTAAAAAAGAATGGAACGGCACAGCACAGCACAGGGAAATGTCATTCATTTATGAAAGTATTTATGGAAATTATTTATGTTAGTTCTTTCTTTGTTGCTAGCATCTTTGTAGTAGTTCTAGTATTAATGCAGTACTGGAATTTTACCTGTGTTTGCTGGTATGGTGTATCCAAGTTAAAATGTATCTGTAGTAAAGTAATATTTATGGATATTCTCTGCTACATGTTGAGCATTCACACTTATAAAAATGACAGATTAACTATGCATATATCATTTCTGCTTCTATAGAAACAGCACATAATAGGTTTTACTATGTGATTATTTTATTTTGCTGATACTCTGTTTACATGTAAACACGTGTCTTTATTTAAGGTGCAATAGTGCTACGTCTTGCCAGATCGTGGTTTCGTATAGGATCCTTAGAAATCTTAGCTCATTCTGGGGAACTGGACTTACAAAGGTTTGAATTTAATCTTCATAGTAACTATGTTAGTTGTCTTAACAATCAAATATTTACTAGAATGCATATATGTAGTTGGAATTTAGACATAAATTATTTAGAGAGAAAGATTGCAAAATTTAGAAAGATAACCTGCTGTTTTTCTACAAGCATACAAAAGATCTTGCCTCATATGAGTGAAACTCCCTAGCTGTTTTTGAAAGCCTGGATCTTACAAAATGAGAGAGGTTTTATAGCTAAAATAGATCTGATAACTAAGCAATAGGGACAAGTTGTTTATTTTGGAAAGATTTATAAATTTAGACTAGAAGTTCCTACATTTCTCATAGTTTTCACTGAAGCTAAATTAGCAGAAATATTAAATAAATCACTACCATAAGTATGTTGTATAAAATATGCTCTCCAGGAATATGCAGAACCAGAGTAGTACACCAGGTAATTAATTACTGCATGATTTTAAACCTCTTAGCAATATTATTTTGTGTGTGTTGTTCCATTTCAAGCCATTAGCATGACAAATTTTTAGTTCTGTAAATATGTAAAAGTTGGTCCTTTCTCCTCAGCAGCAATGTAGTGGCTGATAATCACTTGCAATAGAAATTGTTCTGGGGTGCTTAAAAATGAGCAAGAGCTCATAGCAGCAGTTGTACGTTGTGCTAACTGATAATTCAAGTTAACTTCCCACTCTACAGTGTCTTTCTTTCCCTTTTTTTGAAACATCACAGCAGGTTTTTGTTGTAAAACTGAAGGACTGACTTAAGGAACTGATTTTAAGATTAAACTGTTTTGAGGTTTTTTGGTTAAAGTATTTGTGATGCATTGAATTTAAGGAGCGTGTAAAGATCACGTGTACTCATGCAGAATAGATGACTACTTTCTGCCTGTTTTGGAGGGGGCCTCAGAAAGAGTCACCAAGAGCAGGCCAAGGCCTACTGACTGTGACTGTGCTTCCTCCTCGGAGAAGGTCCTCCTGAAAGAGGATGTCCTGGAGCAACCAGCTAAAATTCAGAGACATTGGACACCCCTCTAGAGGTCAGGTTGCTAAGTACTCTGATAAAACAGTTTGAGGAGAGTTCAGTGATTTGCTCCAACAACCTGATTAGAAGGTAAAATCTAGATATTGTTTGTGCAGCTGCACAACGTTTGCCCAGGTCCGACCTTTGCCCAGGTCCAGCCCTTGCCCAGGTCCGACCTTTGCCCAGGTCCAGCCCTTGCCCAGGTCCGACCTTTGCCCAGGTCCAGCCCTTGCCCAGGTTCAACCCTTGCCCAGGCTGCCTGCCCCACATGTAGATGGTGCTCACAGTTTCCTGTGCTAGTGGCCCTGGCTGGCTCTGACCACAGGAGGGTCCTACAGGAAGCTCCTAAATGTACTAAATGCCAGCTGCTCTGCTTTAAAGCTTTAGCTCTGTAAAGATATGCACCAGTCAAACATTGCAATTTTTAATGCATGTATCTCAGTTTCCTGAGCCTGTCTTGTCGGACTATGCAGCACTGTTTTGAGAATGGCCAGTTACTATGGCAAGTAACCCTACCTCATTAGAATTCAGCCATAAAATTTTCTTTGTGAGAATTCTGATGTAGAATTATTCCTTGAAATCATATATTTTTTTCTTTGGATACTCTATATTTTTTCCATAAAAAATTGACATTACTGCATCTGAAACCAGATCCTGGTATGCTCTGGAAGTTTAACACATGGGAATAATTTTAACTCTACCTGGCATATTCATGACTGGGACCTTAGGTTTCATCTATAAGCATTTCTTAATTCAAGACTTATTGGAATAAATAGGTTGAATTTTCTAATAAGTGGTTGCAGCAAGCTGTAGGTCAACATTTAGCTATTTGAAAACAAAAATTTTGAATGATCAGTTCTAAAAGAATTCTGCTTCTCATATTACAGAAGATTGCTAGACTTTGTCATCCAGGAACATTTTCCGTCAATAGCCATGAGTGATTCAAATAGATATCTGGTAAGTCTTTTTTTAAAGTTATTTATATTCTCCTCAAGCATGTGAACAAAAATTCTACAAAGCTTTTCAGAGTTTCAATATTTAAAAGGTTTTGAAATTTGAAGTAAGCTTCCAGGTTTTATTAGTGCAAGTTGATAATTTTCTTCAGTAAAAAAACTGCTTCTTGAAGGTTTTTTTTCTCATAGTCAAATATGAAAATTCTTCAGCACTTTTCATTATGGAAATGTTTCTTGGGAAGCTTCCATCTGCTGTTATTTTTTGTTCTCTTACTGCTCAGATTTTAAGTGAGCAGTGGTCATGAAGTGATGAATCATGCTTTTTCTCCTATAAATGTAGTATATATAGTATATAGAAGTATGTACACTGGTATATATAGTATCTTTGTTTCTTTTTTTGACTTTTTAATTTCTTTTAGGGCATCTGTATGTACTTATTCAACTCTAGTCTTTGCTGGATAAGGTTATTGTGCAGTCACATCACTTAGAATGTGAATGAGAAGTCCTGACAGAGATACACATTTAAAAATAGAATATATAACATATTTCTAAAGTGAATCAAATGTTTATGTTATTAATTCCATTCCATATTTTTGATTCAGAGGTCTTGAAGTAAAAGATGTATTTGATTTTAGGAATTCTTCTCTACAGTCGTATCAGAGACTGCAAATCTGATTGCATTGTGGATGTCTGTGGGGTTTGCACATGGTAAGCTGCTAAACAACGTTGGCTTTACAGGAGTGACTGTTTATAGCCATATATTTAAATATTACTTTTAGTTGTCACTTTGTTCTTCAGTTCTTCTGATATCTTTGCCTACAGCAGTATCTGTTACGCATTAATATACAAGTAAGTTTTTTCCTAACAGAGTTAGGAGCACTTTCTGCTCTTTCAAAGCATGACTGTATCTGACAGAAGAATTCTCATAATTTTTGTGATAGTCTGATGTAAAAAGACCATGTATTGATGTCAAACATAAGTTTAATTGCTCTGAATTTCATGCATCTACGTAAAAGCCTGACCTTTTATAGGAGATAGGATAAAGTGCTGACCACTTTTGTTTCAAATTTACATTATGAAAAAATCAAATAGCGTTGTCTTGCTAATACAGCATGCAGTCAACTTGCAAAGCCAGTTACCAGTTTGCAGGATGCTGTTTCGATGCTGCGTAGCACTGAAAGGAAAAGGAAACAGTGCCACCTAGGTATAGAAACCAGATGCAAGATAAGTTAGCAAACAGTTTCTCATTTTCATACTTAAAATGCATGCCAGGTCGAAAGTAAGAGAGACAAGTTTATTTTCCAGTGTCTGATTTCTGAAAGGTCACTGCTCCAAAGTTTTCTGGGCTCAGTGGATCTATTTCACAGCAAATTTGCTGAAGACTACAGGGTTCAGGTGGAATTGTAACTTTTGTTTCTCTTTGTTTAATTGTAGGTGTGTGCAATACAGATAACTTCAGTTTATTATCCATAACAATAGATTATGGTCCATTTGGATTTATGGACTCTTATGACCCAAGTGAGTGTAGCACCTGTTTTTCAGTATCATTTTTTGCTTAAAATAAATTCTTGTTGTTAATACATGTAGTTTCTGTGTGCATGAAAACTACTAACGTTATTAGCAGAAAAATCCCAAAAGATGTGTATTGCTTGAAGAGTTTTAGGGAAAAAAACGTATCAGAGGCCAATTTTATGATACAGTTTGCATTTCAAGTGCTAAAAGTCTTTTGGTGTTTTTCTGTTTAAACATCTGAATTTATTTTGTATCTTCAAGTAGGAAAATGTCACTTGTGACATGGGAACTTGTCTGTGAAGGATACATTTCTTAGATTTGCAAATAATCGATCTTGAGTTAATTCACTGTAAATAAGTATCCTTGTGATCTGATTTTAAATAGTATCTTTAGGGCTTTTATTAGTTTGCAGTGTAAGTGTAAAAATTAATGCACTTTGATATTTTAACATTGATTGTTTTTTGTAATTCATCTGTTGTGGATCAGTAATGTTTTGTTTGAAACAGATTTTGTTCCAAACACATCCGATGATGAAAAGAGGTATAAAATAGGAAACCAAGCAAATGTTGGGCTCTTTAATCTCAGCAAGCTGTTACAAGCTCTAAAACCTTTATTGGATCCCAGGCAAAAGCAGCTGTAAGTAATCCTTAAAATATCGTAATGCTTAAAAGAACTAGTGAGATGGGAGACCCTCTAATCACTGTATGCATAGGAAAGAAAGGGATTAGCTTTTAAAATCTTTTTTTCTAAGTGGAAATTGATTCTCAACTAATTATTGGCCAGAATAAAGTAGAGGGAGGGGGAAACTTTTTCATTGCATAAATAATAGCAAAATATGACTGGAAGGCAGTCCTAGATGTTGAGTGGCCCATTCCCTTTTCCCTCAGGTAGGACCTCTGCCTGTAGTTTTCTAATCTAAGTTTGCCAAGCTGGTTCTTTAAGATGCTTACTTATGAAGACCATACATCCTCCTGAAGTAATGAGTTAGTATTTTAATATCCTATTGTAAAGATTCCTAATATGAATCTTCTTTTGTGCAGTTTAACTCATGACTTCTTACTCAGTATGTAAGTAAAGAACATTATATTTTTTTTCCTTTGCAGCAGATCGTTATGTATTTGAAGCCTGTTAAAATGTTTCCCATCAGTCTTTTTCCCACTGCAGATTCCGGTTGATTCAGAATATCAGTGTTTGTGAGATATCAGATAGAAGTTTTTGTTGTTTAGTGTACAGTAAGGTTGTACCCACGGTAGTGTTGTAGTTCCATAGAATTTGACTTTTTTTTTTTTATTATTTTTCCAGAGCTTCCCAGATTTTGGAGGGATATGGTGAGCACTATTACACCCGGTGCGTAGTTCCAGATCTCAAACCTTGTAGTCACAATGCTATAAATTACATTATGTGACAATTTCCTTACTATGTTACTATTTTCAGTTTCACAGAACTATTCAAAGCAAAACTGGGTCTTCTTGGGGAGAATGAGGATGATAACTATTTGATTGCTTTCCTCCTAAAAGTGAGTTTCCTACTTTTGTTGGCAAACATCTGAACTGATGCCTCATATTTTAAAAACACTGATAGATGCATCTTTTTTCACTAGCTTATGGAAGATACAAAGGCTGATTTTACAATGACATTTTGGCAGCTCAGTGAGATTACTGAAGACCAGTTAAAGGAGCTCCGTATTCCTGAGGTATAGAAGCACCCAATTTTAGGAATACTCAATATAAAATGAGTAAATCAGGTTGGACATAACCATGGTATAATAGAGGATGTGTCAAGGCATGTTTTGCATGGGAAACCTATCACTGTAGCATTATTAAAGGACATGGAGACCTATTTGTGTCATACCACCACCCCCTGTTAAGCCTGTGTCTGGTAGTGAAGGATACGTGAACGAAAAGTGCTAATGAAAGATACATTAATGAAGAGTGCTGAAGTAAAATTTTCAACCACTGGTACAGGCCCAATATGAATAGTCATAAATATTTATATCACAGGTGGGAATGTGATTTTCTTCACATTTGAAACGGATCTGCTAGGAAGAACTTTCCTTCCTTCGCCCCACTTCTTTTTTCTTTGGTTTGCTTAAGAATACCTCCTGATAGTGTTTTTTAAGACACAAGTGAAGATGTGGACAGGACTTACAAGGAAAATTTCAACCTCAGGTCAAGCAAACAGTTCCTCACTTGAGTTTACCAGATGGCCTAAACCCCTGCTCTCGGTTCCATCAGGTTGGCTCAGTATCCTGTCACAAGCGAGATCCTATCTCATAAACTCTTGCTAGGATCTCAGCCCATAGTGGTCTCTGCCCTTCCTCGGGCACAAGATTGTTCCTAAACGTAGCTTAAAACATAGGAATACATTTTGTCACTGTGTCCTGCTATCGCATCCTGTGTTGCTGCTAACTCAGCCTAAACTTATTCTTCAGAACCAAGTATAACCATAAAAGAGATTAGAGTGTTAAAATATGAGATAAACCTCTTGCGTGGATTTAGTGAAATCTTTAGAAGTGAAAATATGACTGAAATGTTTGAACTGGACTGAGATGCTAGGCAAGCAATAATTGGATGAAAATGTAGAGAGGAAATTCTGAAAAGAAAGCCTTTAAGTACCTGATCTGGAAAGGAAAAAAGGAAGCCTTTTTGCAAGAGCCAAAAGCAGGTTTTTTATTTTTTTTTTCTTTAATACAATGTTTTTTCCATATGGGCAATATTGTTCACTTTGCCATGG
>NW_010201557.1:14276-48520 GCF_000695765.1 Mesitornis unicolor
AACTTCCGACTTGTTTCTGTTTGAATCTAATTTAAAATGAGAGCAGAGGGACTTATGAGGTTTTTTTAGGGAACAGAATGACTGCATAAAGCATAGAATGAGAATGAGGAGTTACTGTTTCTTTTTCCAGTTGTGTCCTAGATAATTAAATGATCTTGACCAAATTCTCTGGTTTTCGGTGTTTTTTTCTGTTAAGTAAGAGGTGTAGCCTGACCTCTATCAGCTTGAAGCCATTTAGAGTTAAAAAGTTGAGATTTTCTAGTGGTAAGCAGCAAAAAATACTGTACACAGCTGTAGCTGTGGACTTAATTTGTACAGGGAGAGTGATAAGAGGATGAGTGTGTTTGTAAGAGAATGAATTTTTTTCATTTAATACGAGCGATTTTTCCATTACTTAGTGGCCTTCATGTGATAGGAAGAATAAAAGCCACCTTCATACGGGATGGAGCCACTCCTAGAACTACGAATTGTGGTGTAATTGTGACCCTGCTACTACACCAGGGGTCACCTGCAGCCTTCACTTGGTAGTGGCTGGCCTTTTTTTTTTTTTTTTTTTTTTAACAAAACACAATATTTTACCCAGTATAAGTGCCAGGCCAAGAGGCTACCTTTTTTTTTTTTTTTTTTTTTTTTTTTAACACAATAAAATGATTTAGCCCACAAGTTTTGAATCCCAAAACCAATGTGGTAAGGCAGGTACAATTTTATGCTGGTAAAAAGGTTTTGGGTTGGGTTTTTTTTATCTTAAAGTAATTTCACTTGCTGTGAAATTTCTCAGCAGCAAAGTAAGTTCTCATATTGCCTTGTGGATCACATACAGTTTTTTCATCTACACACCAAAATTGACCTAAAAATGCCAGAACCCCTGGGGGCCACTGCAGGCGTCCTTACATTTAGTATTAACTGAAAACATTCTGAAGATCTGCCTAAAGCAGCCTAACCCTGCACATCTTTGAACAAATGCTTGACTCCCACACTCACCTATTATCCACCTGCCTGACCCTCAGCTCTTACTTACTTCTCTAATTTTAACTTATTTTTATATCAAATGTGGTTTTCATTATATTTTTTTACTTCCATTCCTTTTAGAAAAACCACAGATGTGATCAAAACTTTGTTTTATTCTTGCTTTTCATTTCCCTTACTTAACTTTTGCCCATTTTTTTCCTTGTATATCTGTTGGTTATCTCCTTTTATCTATGTCCATTTCTTTCTAATCTGTTCTTTCTCTGAATTTCATTTGTTGGCTGTGAGCTTTGGCTGCTTTATCCCAACTGAGCAATATGAAGCAGCTGTGAGCTCAGTGTAGTCCGCCAGGGAACCCAAGTTGGTGGTGGTTGTCCAATGCTGGAGGCAGTGACCCCAAGCGCTGGTTTCCCTCTGTTTTCCTTTTCCATCTGCTCTCCCTTCTTCCTCCCCTGCTGTCTCTATTCTTCTTCTCAGTCTTCTCCTATCCTTGTAGCCTGAAGTTTCCCTTTTTCTCCACAGTTTATCTTTCTTTAGCAATATATTTTCCTTATTCCACAATTTTGGGAAAAAACCAACTCTCTACAAACAGATCTGATCCACATACAAAACTCGGAAGAGAGCAAAACCTGTAGTTAAGTAGCATAAAAAATAAAATAGGTCAGACAATAAGCTAAGGAAAAATAGAGGTGAAGTGCTGGAGGTGTTTAGGTAGAATATGCCATAACAGAGATGGATTATATGGATGTATCGAGCTGGCATAAAGAAATAATTTAAATACAGAAGAAAATACATTAGTAGAATTTTTGGAGAGAAAATCCCTTAAAAGGTCATCATGTTTCCCTCATATCCTTTTAATATTCATTTGCTTACTTTGGTTTTTGCTTAACAGGAACAAAATTCTGATGACCTGCTATTAACTGTTTCTTTCTCTTTAGGAGTTCTGGGCTCTCCAGGATCTGGGTAAACACAAGTTATTTTCAGAATGGGTTACTATGTACCTCTTGAGATTAAATCGGTAAGTCTGATGCAGTTTCAAGTGCAAAAATAACAGCACATGTGTATTTGCCAGAAGCAGACAACTTTAATCTGCGGTGATTTTCATTTATCTTTAGTGAGTCTGGTAAACTGGCCCAAACATGGTTTCATATGGCTTTTTTGTCTTTGTGTTCTAGCACAATCTAGAACCATAATCTATTTGTTGTTCTTCATCGAGCATCTGATCAGATTTATTTGATTAATATTTTTTGTTAAAATACCAGTTCTTCAGAATTGGTTCAAGCATCTGAAAGTCAGGCTTTGCAGATACATAGGAATGAACAGTGTTTCATTACTGGTAATACATATATTTTTACTGTGTGGTAATACTGCTTTAGGATGACAGGGAGTGGAAGTTGAACAGTTGTGAATACACAGACTGTGTTGGGAAACCACTGGTCTTGCATAGATAGGGACATGCCTGTTAGAGCTTCCTACCAATTCTTTTGTCTTAAATCAATAAAGAATGTGACATGGTTTTTGCATGGCTGATAGTAGTGAAAAGAAGAACAGATGAGGTACTTGGAAATTTTAGTCAGTAAATAAAATTCTTAGCGAAAAAAATCTATACAAGATAGAAAACTTAGAAGCAAGTGTGCAGGTTTTCCAACTAATCATTCTTAGACATTCACACCTATTTCCACTGAACACAAAAGCAGAACACTTAATGATTTTAATCAAAGTCAAGCAAAATATTTTTTGAAATAAATAAGCATAAGCTTTGTTAGCTAAAGCACTTACTTATCTCTTCCTTTGGTTTGCTTTTCATGTATAGTAACAAGGGTGATTCAGACGCCAAGAGAAGAACAAGAATGACAAGTGAGTAAAACAATCCAGAAGAATCTATATGCTTGGAGATAGCAACTATCTGTTTATGTAGGTTTCTTCAGTTTTAGTTATTTTTTCTTCTGAGCAGGACTAAAATGTACTCTTTCTGAAGAGGAGAAACTCGCATTACACTGCTGCAAATCTCGTGATATGTACATTCACTGTGGTGAACCACTATCTCTGGTTTCACTCAGTCTTGTGATTAGAATCTAGCCATGGGTGTATGGCTAGACTTGTGATTTTCTATATATTTTTTATATAAGCTAAATGATGAAGATGTTCCTTGGCTTCAATGAGGCATTCTTCCTCCTTAGGGATTCACCCTTTTCCCTCCTTAAACAAAAATAATTTAAAAATCCTTAATTTAACTGTCTGCATTCATGAAGAAATTGGTCTGGCCCAAACCCCTTCTGTTGTGAATACAGCTGTACTCGTATCACTGAGGCCTAGGAGTGCAACATCATGGAAGTGCACCACTGCTACTTGTGCAACGTGCTTTTCTCTACATTCTGCTGATTTTGAAGGTCAGAACACATGTTTGTTCATATTTTGGGTGACTGAAATTTCATGTGATGAAGACCTCATGAAACAAGTCTTTTTCTCCTGTCAGTATCCACACAGGCTGCTTTGACCTGTGTCGCACCATATGTGAACATAGACATTGAAGCAATCCAGCTCACGTGTCCAGCTATGGTCTATTCCATATCAATCCTCATTTATATAATTGATTGTTTTCTTTCCATTATTTGTCATTTACCTTTTTGTATTCTTTTTCCTCTTATTTTTTTTTTAAATCAAATCTTTCACAATTTACATTTAGAGGATTAGGAGATGCCAGACCTCCAGCTTGTTCCATGCTTTGGTGCTTGTGGACTTAATTATCTTTACCCCTTTTGATTCCCTTTAAGAACTCAAGAATTACTGGGGCATGGGAATATGGTTGTCTGTATCTTGTCATGTCTCTAGTGGGGTTTCATCCTAGTGCCTTGAAACGGTGGACATGCTCCACATGCTGCGCCCCAAGTTGTAATTCTTTATTGCAAAGTAGGCTGCTCCCTGAAAGGGACCCTAGGATTTGATTTCCTTGTGAGAGATGCCCTTCCTTTTTCCTGCGTGCAAGCAACATCTTTTCTTGTAGTTCCTTCCTTTAACAGTCTGTGAATGTGTCAGTGTGCATTGCTAAGAAGACATTGTTCTTCCTTGGTGATGAGCCCTTGATAACATCAGGGAAGATTCTGGTAGGCATCCTGTACTGGCTTAATGGAGTAAGATTTGTCTAAGTGTTCAGATATGCCCAAATCCTTTCTATGTGTTACAAAGAACTCAGGTTTCTCATAAGCACCGACTTTTTTTTTTTCTCCTGCACCTGGAGAAAAAACCTTATTTGTGAAAGGATTATCTAGTCATACTTTAATTCTCCAAGTTATTCTAAATATATAATGGTAGAGGTACTGCTTTTAGCTGTCTATCACAGCAGAAACAGCAGATATGAAATTCTAACAATTTTTTAGTGAGACTTTTTTTTATTTTTGGGTCTACAATAAGACAGTGAGAGAGAATGAAGGAAATGCAGGATCTGATAAAATTCTGCACAGGAGTTATTATAAGCTTTGATTTTTTGCTGCTTTGCAAGGCATTTTACTCTCATTTCTAGTGGAAATGGCTGTGCTTTTTTGTTAAATATTGATTGGCTGGTTTCTTCAAAAGGTTTAATTGCTTTAGTAGGAAAATGGCAGGAGATAGCACTACATAAGGCACAGCTTATCACGTGGACCTTCATATTTGCATCCACATTTTTTAACTAAGGCTCCATCCATTTTTAATTAACATTTCTCACAATTCTACCTGTATTTTTAGAAAGTTAAAATGAAAACAGTTACCAAGAAGAAAGGCTTGTTTTATTATTTGTATTTTGGAAGTTTCAGCTGTGGGACTCTGAGGCTCCTAGCACAACTATTATTTCAAGGTTTTGAGCTCCCCCATTTTTCTCAGCTAAAATTTAATGCTGAAAACTGTGTAAACACACTTATTTTTCTTGAATCTGCTTTTAGAGAAAACTATGATATTCTGAGTTTTTATACCAAATCAGAAAGGATCCCAGTTTGGGGATGATCTTCTGCAAACCAGCACTGTGTTTCTCCACATGCACCTCAGAGGATCTTATGGGAGAAGAGACAGACAAAACAAGGCACAGGTTTTTCCTCCAGGTCCACACTTGTGCTCGTGGTCTCAGCTTTGGTAGCAGTCCAAAACTGGATTTGCAAAGATTCATGGTTAAGTTAGTAAAGTTTTCATCACTCTATATTCATACAGCAGAGCTACAGAAATCTGTGACAGCCTACTGGTATTAATTAATTATTGTTTTAATCAAATTTAGCTTTCCTTTTAAAATCAACAAATCTTGTTACATTTTTGCTAGCTGCTCCGTATTACAGTGTGACTGAAGGGTTTTTTGTTGTCCTCTTTTATATCTTTACTTTTAAATGGAACTCTTAGGTGCCCCTTGTGATCTCTTTAAAATGGGTTTTTTGTTGTTATTTGCTTGTAGCAGTTGTCCCTTGTCAGTACAACTTGCAGCAGCAATCTGGATCAACTCAGTCAACCGTACTTTTTTACCCAGCATTTCATGTTAAAGACAAAACTGTCAGGGCTCTCTAGATTTTCATATGGGTTGGTAAGTCCCACTATATTTCTTATTGCTGTCTTTAGTATTGACTGACCTTGAATATATTGCCATTAACAGCTCATTATTCATCACCTTTCCCTCATCATTAGTAAATCCAGTAAAATACCTGATGTCCCAAAGTACATTACCTTGAAGCATTTGAAGTTGATCGCTTATTCCTTATTTTTTTTCCTCCATACAAGTCTGTCATTGTATTTCTTTCTAAAAGAAACATGTAAAAATAAATTGTAGACAAGATCATCACATGCTCGTAAGGGTATAAAATTTCTTCTGCTTTGTCCTTTTCTTACCTGGTTTGTCTTATTCTCTCATAATTATCTTGCCACTTGTGTTAATTACAGATATTTTTAATGCCACTGTGAAACTTGTCGATTTGCAATTGTTAAAACTATATTTCTGGGACAAATATTCTCCTGCTAATATGAGTCATGGTTTTAATGTGAATTACAATTTTTTTGTGTGAGTCATATGTAACTTCTCCACCTTTGAAATATTTTTTCTGTATTATTATCACACTTTACTATTGAAAACCCGTTTACTGGATTAAATCAAATACCCGGCCAGAACAAATTATTTTGCCAATTGGGAAACACTATTTTTTTAGCAGTTAGGGCAGGGTGTTGTTATGACTATGTAGAGGTTATCAGGGTTCCAAATAGTTTTATTTATTGGCTTTTCTTTAATATGTGTATTAAGTTGAATCCTTTTATCCAAAATATTATTTCTGATCATCCCTTTCTTAAGGTAATTTATTATTTGTAGATACAATATCATAAGTAACTGATTAGAGGAATTGAGTAGAGGGAAATTTGGAGTGGTAATTTTGATGAATACTCTGCTTTCTGTAATACCTTCCTTCAAATATGCTGTAAGGGTATTTATAAGAATATTTTATAAAGCTACATGGATTTTTAAAAAATAAATTTATTATATAAAACTAAGAGTTATTAATATAAAACATACTGGGACATCAATGGAAAGGGAAGGAACGGGTGAAGTTTGTGTACGTCCTTAAATCACAGATTTTTGGTTTCAAGTCCATGGGTCCTCTGGTATCACTACTTAATCTCATCAGGTAATAATCAGCTACTGAATTTGAGAAAATATGTAGACCAATGTCAAATTAAGACTTACAATGCAAGCTTGAAATGTTTGCTACAATTAATCTGTAACATTGTTTTGACTATTAATTAAAAGGATAACTTTTTAATTAGAATCCTAGGCTTTAATTGCAGAGCAACAGTAAAAGTTGTGTTGACATTATCTGCTAAAAAATTGATAATAAAAGCCATGTGTGTTTATGAGAATTGTCCACGGCATACAGCTTGACAGAGCTCCTTTTATGAGTTGTTTGTTGCTGTCCTGTAAGATACAGCCTGGGTTATAATTCAGGATTTTCAATGTCCCTGCAGTCTCCCTGCCACAAATTTGCCACAATGAGCCTGGGACACATCAGGGAAGCGGTGCAGCTGCCATGAGTGCTTCCCAAAAGATACAACAGGTGGAAAAAACTGGGGCACCTCCCCCCCAGCCACACCAGGACATAAAAGGGAAGTTGAAAAAGTACATTTAAAAATGCAGTTTATGTCTAAACTTTTGGCATAAGACATAGAAGAAGGAATCTCTAAGTACATGCACTTTAATGAATATCTTAATAATTCCTTTTTAAATTAAGTAATACAATATTCATTTTTATCATCTCCAGGAAGGTATAGACAACGTTGAAACACTCTTTATTCCAACAATGTAGCAGGAACATAGGTGATGGTAAACTCATCATGTTGGAAAAGTCTGCTGGTGTCCGTAACACAAACCCCTTTGTGTATCAGTGGGATGTTCTGTACTATAATTTTTGTTGGGCACTTTGGCATTACTGATTGTGCAAGTTAAAAAAATCCTCTTAGCAGCTCATAAAAATAAATAGGTAGATTAATTCCTTTTCCTTTTTTTTGCCTTTTTTTTCTTGATATGCAAATTAAACCTTGAAGATTTCAATGACACGTTTCAATGACTGTGTTTTCCTTTTGTTGAATATGTCTAACTATATTTAACATGTTTTATTTTTGGTTTCAGCTTTTAATCCTAGATACATACTTAGGAATTGGATGGCAGAATCAGCAGTGCAGAAAGCTAATTTGAATGATTTCTCAGAGGTAAAATTCTTTCTTTCTTTCTTTCTTGATGTATTTATTAATAATTGGCATAATTGTTAATGAAACAGTTGTTGCAGTTACACTTTGAACCTATACTACACTTTGACCGACATGGTACTATCTTATACCAGTTACTATTAAAAATATTAACAAAATTATTAGTAGTATTAATTGTAACATAAATAGTAATGACTATATTAATATCCATATGAATAATAGTAAGCAACTCACGTAATATTTTCTGGTGCCAGGAGGGTGTGTAATATGAAGTGGCAGAAACTTTCCTTGTTTGTCGGAAAACATTTTGTATAAAAACTTAACCATTTTAACTGTTTCCAGGTTCATCTCCTACAGCAGATTTTACAGCATCCCTTCCAGAGACAGCAGGCTGCAGAGAAAGCAGGCTATTCCCTGCGCCCCCCAGCTTGGGCCAAGGATCTCAAAGTGAGCTGTTCCTCCTGAGAGAAAACCGAACAAGCAAGAAAAAATGATCAAGGTTGAAGCTCAGGCCTTCAAATGGGATTAACGGATCAAGCCACAGGAGCTTCTCTCCCTTAGACTTTGTGGACAGGAATCTGCTACTCTGCTAGGCAGCAAGGCAAGGTCTTGACCAACTTTTTAAAGTCTAAAGATTAAAGAAATGGACCACTATGTATGGTTGCATCAGCAAATTATGTTGGGGTTTATAATTCTGCCCTTCACATTCAGCTGTGCATTAATTTGTGTCCCAATATTTAAGTTATGTCAAGCTGTCCCACTTACCCTCTCAGAATTCATGGCTGATCAAATGGGTCTCAATAATTTTTACTGGCTGTTCAATTTAAAATCTGCCTAAGCTATTTTTAATCGTACAGTATTTTGATTAATGTCCTCCCTACTGTTACAAACTGTTCAAATATAACTGTATTCTGAAGACACAAATGTTCTTAAGTCTCTTGTGGAGTTGGAACAGAGGATCATCTCACACTTAGGCCTTGCAACCTTTCCTCTTTTTTACCTTATTTTGTCCCATTAAACTGCCAACAAAGATTTAAATGAAATTCAATTAAATAGTGAGCAAAGATGGGAGTGAGTTGCCCAAAAATAAATTTTTGTGTCTTAGCCAATGTCAGCTGCCTATAAAGCCTGGCCCACTGCTCTTTGAAAGTGTATCTTTTGGTGGTAGTAGAAAGGTTGTTGGTGTATGGATATAAAGCCTCAGGAAATGTTCACTGCTTGGATATGGAAAAGGACTTTCTTGGAAGTATGTCACTACATATGTAGTCAGGTCAATATACCTTTTGTATCCAGCCACCTGATGCTGTAAGGGGCTAAGGAAAGTCTTGCAGGGAAAGTATTTAAAATTCAACTGAAGCTGTTTCACAGAAGTCCTTTGAGTAACATAGACGAGTCTGAGTCCTGGGTCTTGTTTATCCTTGTTTCATAATCCAATTCCACATGACAAAACTTAGTGTATAATTAAGCCAAAATTAATACATAAGCAATCAGGTCCAATGTTACGCTAGAAAATTTACAACAAAAACCACTTCTGTGGGGGCTTTGTTACCTCTTGACGCTACCTTGTCTCTTTTCAAATCCCAGATGGATTGTTTTAGTCTCCAAATATCTTGAGTGCCACTTGATTCTGAAATAGAGGCTAATAAGTGGTATATTTAGCATTTCACAAATCTATTTCTAGAAATATAATTATTGTGGACAAAAATTTACATTGTAAGAAGCTTTCAGTGACTAAAAAAAATAGTCAGGTGCCTTTACTTCCTAACTGTATTCAACACAATTATTCAGGATGGTGTTCCCCTCAGATATACAGCTGTTCAAATAGAAATACAGTTGTTCAACTGTAAATAGTAGTATCATCATGTGAGGCACAATATAGATATTTAAGTACAGATTTCTGGAAGTCCAGTCTGAAGTTTAAGCAACTTGCACAAGTTCAGCCTGGGTTAACATTCCTTGTGCAGGTAGTAAGTGCTCTTCTGCAAGCACTGGGATGAGTGTTTGGGCTGGCAACATCTCCAGATAAAAGGAGGGGGCTGCTGGGGGGTCTGTTGAAGCCCTTCAGCTGTGGGCTGCATTCCCAACCTACTGAAACATTGGCGGTGGTGTCTGTTTTTGGATAATTACAAGCAAAAATAGCATGTTGTGGTGAAATGTATGAACGTCAGCATTGCCACCTGCAGTGGAGTGAGTTACACTGCAAATAAGTGATGATTTGAAGATGAACGTATTTGTGCCTGCAGGGTAAATCCAGCAGCACTGGAGCTTGGGCCCTGGTTTCCAATGAGGAATAAGGAAAGAACCATAATTTATGTTGAACCAAACATCAGCTAAGTTTCTTTTGTGTGGGCCAAGCACGGCTGCCTGTACATCTTTCCCTCATACAATAATTGCATAAATACTTCTAGCATTTTTATACTGCCTTTTTCTTCCAAGTGTTTCATAAATGTTAAATTCTGTTGGTAACAGTAGCAAGTGGACCTCTGCTTCACCCGAGGTAAGGAAAGCCTCCAGCATCACAATATAAAACCAGAACATCCCGAATGGGAGCTATTTTACAAGCAGTGATATGTACTGCCTCTTGTGCTCTCTGTGAAGCTTTTCCCAGGTTCTTGAAAAATATCTGAAAGAAGGAAGTAAGCCCTGAAAACTGGTTCCATGTATTGCTCTGGCTGCAGAGAGCAGGTCAGCTACTACTCCAGGAGTTCAGTCATGGACTCACTCATGTCCTCTTTCCTTGATTCATGTGAAAGCAGTTTTCCATTACTTTTCCCCCTACTTTTACTATGCAGTTTACATCACCTGTTTGTAGTAACTACTCTGATTTCATACTAGTCAGTACTGACTGCTGATGGCGATCAACCTGCCTTGGAATGTTCTGCAAGACCACGAGAACTGGTAAGTCTTAATGATGGCAAATCTCTTCTGTTCTGTGTCTCCCTCCAACAGGATAGGCATGTTTCCCAGTTACTGTGAGACTGCTGATAACCCATAAATACCTTTGTCCTGTACTTTTGCTATGTGATCCACTGAATTTTCTACTCTTCTACTCTCAAAGTGTTTGACAAAGACTGTGTGAAAAACATATGAAGAATACAGTTACTTCAACACTGCCTTTTAACTCTGTTTTGTGAAAGTGGAGGAATGAGCCCACATTGTGCTCAGCATTTTGTACAACTTCCCTTTCCTCTTCTAGGTTTTAATCGTTATGGTTTATTATGACAATGTAAGCATTAATACTGTGTTTCATGATATATTCCCTAAAATCCTTGGCTCTCACCTGCAGTTCTGGAGCTGCTTCTTCCTTCACATTATATAAACACAGCAGTGATACAAGAGCCAGATGGAGAATAAAAATACTGTGACTGGTAATCAAACAGGTATTTACTTGTACTCTCATCCTCTTTCTGTGTCAGAGGACAGTTACAGGGGCAGCAGTGTTGATCCCTCACCTGTGGACTTGTCCATATGACTCTCACCGTTCTTATCCTAAGGATGAGTGGAAAAGTGGTCGCTTGAAGCCAGTCCTTCTTCCATATTGGTGCTGTAAGAGCCCAAAGACGACAACAGCTGCTGAGACTGCTTCCACTTGAGGTATGGGGAAAGGTTAAAAATAACGTGCTGCAATTCCAGATCTTTTCCGAGTAAAATACTGTAATCTCCAGTAACGTACATACTTCTGCAATCTACAGGAATAGGACAATTTCATATGGCAATAGGTTATCTAGAGGTGGAGGATTATCTATTTTTTTTACAAATGCTTTTGGTTTAGTTTTGAAAGGAAGATCTTTTTTGTATTTGGCAGCATGTTTTTTTGTATTAAATAAAGCCAGATAATTTGGTGTCATTAAGATGGTAGCTCTGTTCTTTGAATGGAGAGTTTGAACACTTACATTTCAGAAATTCAATGTACATACACAAAATAGCTGATAGAGTTCTAATCATCACAGCATTTTAATTGATTTCTGGAGTTCTCTGTAGGCTTTGATTCTTTTTGTTTCGAAGAAAGCTCAACTTTTTCTTTTGTGCAAGATTAAGTGCATGAGTTATGACTGACTGCAGATGTAAAATGTATAAAATTGAGTTTATTGTTCTGTAACAAAAGAGAAGGGAGGAAATAGGGCAGGAGGCTGAGCATTCTGGTGAGAAGAGTGAATGCTAAGAAAACCGTGTAGAAGTTGATGCTTTGTGAGTTCAGAGAAACTAGCTTATTGTGCCACATTTTTCTAAGGACAAGGGTTTGCTTTATTTTGGTGCTGGGTATATATTTGATAAAAGTAATTTGATTTAAAATTAATTGGATAACAGGAAGCTGTTGTCACCTAAGTGTGTCAAAGATGTGCTCTCCTAAAACCTTGCAGGAAAATGACACCCAGCATTTTAGCTTTCAGTGATTCTGCATAATGCTTAGCTCAGTTACATATGGAAAGAAATTGGGAAACATTAATCCTTTCTTTTTTTAACCCCTAGTTTTAACTTCCTACTTTTTGCTACTTAGTATTTTTTCTCCTGGACTTAGAACTAGAGCTTGTACTAAGCTTATGAGCCTCCCTCCATTCCCATATCCCTGATGCGAGCTTTACTTACTCTTCCAGTGCTTACACTGTTGACAACCCAAAGGAAGGAGGAAAGGGAGAGTGGCTGTCCCATGGCTACACCTGAGTAACTCTGGGGATGGGCACAATTACTGCAGGAAAAACATCCTTTAGCTGCAGCTTGTCTCAACTGAAAACAGATTAAGTTTATAACTAAAACCTAATTTTTTTTCTAGTGACTCATCTGGCACTTCCCTGGCTGATGCATCCCTGTTATGAAGCACCTTCTGTGCATCCTCAAGTTCCTCTTGTGTCCATCACCTCCTGCTGCTTTGACCAGGTACTACCTGCAGCTTCTACTGCTGAGATGGGCACATTCTGCCTTGGATTGCTCCACCTTGTCAAGGGTCGGCTCCCTGATACTGGGTGCTCATGGTTTGTGCGTTATCATAGCAGTGTCCTGGTCTTTGCTGCCTGGTGGAGGACAATGCTCATGTAGCCACAGGAATGTGCAAACATCTTAGGGACCATCTGAACAAATGTGAGAGGGGACAGCCAGCACCACTGTCTGTACTTGGATAAATAGGTGCCTCTTTGTGCTGTGATCTTGTGGAAAATGTGGATTGCCTCAGTAAGTGTTGCACTTCTGGACTCTACCAACAATTTTCATTGATGTCAGTCAGCGCAGAGACTGCCAGGCCTTGATAGCCTTGGAGAGCCAAGTAAGTCCCCTACCTCTTCCAGATTGGTCACATACTCACCTAAAGAACCCCCTGGGGAGTGGGGCATGTGGTGTGACAGTGCTCTTGCCCCCTGCTCTGTCAGTTTCTATGTATTTATTTAGACCACACACTTTGCTTTTTATTGCAAAACACAAAAGTATATTATTTAGGGTATCTTAGAAGATCGTGTGCATGAGAAGAGGCAAAGACTGGAAGAAATCAAAAAAACACTAGAAAGTATAGATTTCTTTAAAACATTTGAAGTGGTACCAATTGCCAGTAAAATGCTTGTTCATTAACTGTGACACTTTGTGCAGATATAAAATAGAAGCTATTTTTATTTGAGAAATAATAATGAATGCTGTCTACATAAGAATTAAAATGGGAGAAGAAATGAAAAAAATATGTAGGAGGAGACATTTACATCAAGTTCATTATAATTACAAAGTCTCTCAGAAGACAGACTATTTCTAGGTACAGTATGAAGACAAATGTTAACCAACAGGGAAAAAAAAATTCTTGCTTACCAAGGGAAGCATATAAGATTTAGAAATAAAATTCTTCTTTGTCTGAGATAAACCAAATAAACGAGATTTAAAGGCAGCTGCTGTGACTGCTGTCAGGTATGACTGGAGTTGCATATGGAAGCAGGAGTGTATATCATTTGGAGTGACACTGTCTGGAAATGGCCCTGGTCCTGCCTTGCATCTCAGAGTAATCTAGCTGAGGTTTTACTTTTTAAGACAGACTATTTCTGCAAAAACTAGGGTCTTTTTATTGGAAAAACCCAAACCAACCCACAATTTTTTTTCTGATAAAGAATCTTCAAGGGGAATTCTGTGAAAAGGGATCTTCCCACTTCTCAAAATTCACATGAGAACATTGCTGGACTTTTTCCTTCAGCTCCAATTCTACTGGAGAGGCAGCCACAGAAGATGCATTTCACTCGTGGGCCAGCTCTACGAGTGCTGCTTCACCATCCCTGGCTCTTCTGATAGAGCAGAGCAAGACCCTACAGCCAATTCTTACCTTGGCCTCATGCTGCAATGGTAGTTAATGACAGGGGGGCAGGGCTGGGGGGGAAGGAGCAAGTTACAGGGACAAAGTTGGGGACAGAGGGCACACCACCTTACTTCTTGAGAACCCCAGGAGGAACTCTGAAGGAAAATTCCTCCTGGAGGAGCATGATCCAGCACAGCCCTCCATGATCCCTCTCAAAAACAGCTGTGGCTTGAAGTCCACCTGCTTGCAGAGCTCAAGAGCTACTGCCCCTTTTCTTCTCAAGAGCTTTCATTAGGTCAGACATGAAGTCTGCCTGCTTGCCTCCACCCCCAGTTGGAGGTGGCCCAGCTGACCGTGGCTCTCCAGCTTGTCCTGTGTTTTCTAGCCTTTTTGGAGGAAGTGGCACAGGTTTCTTTATCGGAGGTGGTGGCTTACTGGAAACAGGTGGAGGTGGAGGGGGTAACGGCAGGTCTTCATTACTGCTGCTGGAGGCTGGTGGTGGTGGTGGTGGAGGCACAAAATCAGGAGGAGGTTCACAGAAATCAGATGGTGGTGGAAGATCAATCTTGACTGTAGGCGGTGGTGCTGGAAAGCTGTCTGGATCTGTTAGGTAAACCCCGCTGTCTCGTTTGACTTTGGAGGGTAGAACTGGTGAAGCAGAAATGGCAGACGACCGCCTTTCAGGTGGAGGAGGCGGCTGCAGTGAGTTCCTCTTACTCGGGTATTTCTGTGGCCTCATCACTGACTGTGCCAGGCCAGGCGCACTGATGTTATTTGACTTGGCCTTTAACAAGCAGAAGGAATAAAAGTTACACAGTCAGTGCACGTGTAAACTAATGCCACTGCCTAAGAACAGTGAAAAGATGTGAAAATATAGAAGAAGAGTGCAGTAGACAGACAGCGAAATAAAGTAGAGTACACATTGCGTGAAGAGTGCAGATAGTATTTTGTTTTCCTTCTGGAGCTGCCCACAGAACTTTGACAGTGGGAACCTCCATGTTGACAGTACTCAGAGTGCTTCTTTGAGTGCTGGCCGCAGAAAATGAGTGCTTTCAAAATTTCAATGAAATTTTCAATGTAAAGATACTTTCTTGATGTTCCACCCTGCAGTTTGTTCCCTGAGAACATGAAAATGTAAAAAAAAAATAAAAAATCTGTGCTGTGGTTTTACATCCAAAAATACTGAGGAAGACTGAGGAACATAAAAAGCAGATGTAGTTTTGGCTCTCATCTCCGTTATATCTGCATCTCCCATTCTAGCTGTGACTGCTGGATCTCTGGATAAAGCTAAAATCATGAAGTCACCTATCTCTGCCAAACTCTGTAGACACAACAGCAGTGAACTGGGAAGAAGGTAGAGGGATTTGGGAATTTGAAGTTTGTGTCTGGATTCTCTGTCCCCAGCAGCCTGCAGCACAGCGTGACACAGATTCACTCACAGGGGAGTGCACTGGGCCCCCTCTGTGTGGGAGGGAGCTCTACAAAGCACTGCGAGGGGGGGCACTTGGGAAAGCCGCCTGTCACAGCTCTGTGCAGTGCACAGCAGGGGAAAGACTCCCCTGTGACCTGGCAAGGGCCACTGAGACACCTGGGGAGGGGTGACTTCTGCACATGCACAAACCTCTTCCACTTTTGTATCAATAGTGCAACGAACAGGTCCTTAAAGCCACTCAGTTCTAGCCATGTTTGCAAGGTCACGAGACGTTCAAACCTTCCGCAACTTTTTTGAAGGAAAAATTATTCAAAGCATCCATCAGACAAGTTAAGAAAAATAAAGGGTAGGACAGCAGTTCATTATGAAGATGTTTATTTTGACAAAATTTTATGTTGCTTTTCTTTTAAATTGTGTTTGCTAGTTGACACTGACACTATAACTGGCCGGTAGCGATTGACAGTTCCTACACAAAGATGCTATCTGTTCTTGTAATACCTATGGAGAAGTCTGCTGTCCTGAAAACAAAGCTTAGTAACAGATTCATTCCTAGCAATACTAATTTATCAGTTTAGATCCAGCTATCTTAGTGCTCTGACTCTAGCACAGTGCAACCTGGAAAATTCAGCTTGATCCTTTGGTACCAAGCTTGTAGCAGCTGAGATAAAGAAGACAACATGTTTGCTTCTGCCAGAGAGAAGTGCTCTGCAACCCCGCAGTCAGCAGTGCTAATTCTGGCATTAGCCAAGAGTAACATGGATGTCCTCCCTGCCTCCCTCTCCCTGCCCTACAAAGATGAAACTAAACGAGACGCAGGAGAAGGGAACCACTGGCTGAGTTCTGAGAACATGATCTGTTCCAGAGGAAGTGAGGTTCAGAACAGAGAAATGGATCTTTTTAAAGGAGGAACTCAAAGACAGAAACAAGACATGTAGGAGACATAACGCAGGTGACAGAAAAATCCTAGGAATTTCATTTCACATGTCCTGTGCACTTTATGCATGATGGAGGGTGTGAATAATGAACTGCAAACAAATGCAGGGGGTTTTTTTCTGTAGGATATTTTTGAAGTATGACTGTACCCTACTGATATTTTTATAGCCAGAGATGGTGCAAGTAGGCAAAATTTGGAGCTTAACCAAGGAATGCATTTAGAGCCTAATGAAACTGTGAGGGTGGTGAGACACTGGCACAGGTTGCCCAGGGAAGTTTTGTGGATGCCCCCTCCCTGGAAGCGTTCAAGGCCAGGTTGGACAGGGCTTTGAGCAACCTGGGCTGGTGGGAGGTGTCCCTGCCCATGGCAGGGGTTGGACTGGATGAGCTTTAAGGTCCCTTCCAACCCAAACCATTCTATGGTTCTGTGAAAACTTCACACTTTCTCCTTTCTTACACTCATCTTCAGCTATGCAGAGTGTTCCCTGCTGAAAACACTACTGTACCCTTTGTGTTACTAAGGCAAGATCTCTTCTGGCAGGGACAGAAAATGGCACAGAGATTCTGGCGGCACAGACTCTGAGACTGTCCCAGTAGGCACATCACTAATCCTGCTACGTGAACTCACAGCTATTTGTTCTGAAGAAAGAAAACGTCTGTGCCTTCACCTCCTGTCAGTGGCTTCTTGCTTCTTCAACACTGCTTGCAGTATGTAAAGCATGAGGAGAGGCAGCAAGGAACCAGCCACTTTTCCCAGGAGCCAAATCCTTGTCACAAGGGAAAACTGGCACTTTGAGGGGGGGAAGACAGTGGGTGAAGAAAAATAAACTTGAAGAACTGGTTCACAGGTGACATTTAACTAGTGCACTGCTAGTAACTGCTGACCTGTACTTCTGCTGTATCCACTGTCTTCTGAGTCTCTGGAAATTCTGCACTGGAATGACAAACAGTTTGGGGAATCTGTCCATTTGACTGAACAGCACCTGGGATGAGGAGAGGAGACAGAATGTTACATTTTTGTGATATTAACCAGATTGGGGAATAGCAGATTTTAGCCTATACTGAAATCAGACTATATAAATGGCTCTACAGCCATTTGAAAACAGAACAGAAGAAAACATGCTTTGTTCCATTTCCAAAACATGAGCCAACAACTGCTCATAGTCAAGCAGTTCAGGTTATAGTATTATAGTTGGGCCCCAGGTTTTATATAGGGCAGTAATGCTAACTGTAAGACAAGAAGAATCCCAGAGACTTGCCTCAATTAGAACACTAATGATCCTTCAGAGTATTTCCACAGAGACAACATACATGACTAAAATATTTTCAGGCTACTTAACCATTTAATAGGACCCATTAATTAAGATTAACAGTATGTTTTATGATCACATGCAGCTTTCCTGGATTCTAGTCAGGAGCTGAAGTTATACAGATATATAACATAATTTTGTAGGCCTTGATCCTGCCCATATCCAGTGCCGACAGCAGCAGCAGCGTGCAGCTCCACTGGCCAGCCACCTCGCTACTGCAGAACAGCAGAACACAAAATGCTCCACGACTGTCCCATCCACCCTCCATAAAGTACCACCATGCACAACTATCAAAAAATCCCCTGATCTCAAAAGAGTTTGTTACTGGGTGTCCCTGCCCCAGATGTGTATTTATTACCATGATTTGACTCCAAAGAATAGTAGAAAGCCCACCTTCTTCTCACATGTACTGAGAAAATGCAAAATAAAGCCTTGGAAAGGTGCTTAAGCCAATCCTTTCCTTCTCTGCATCCTTCTCCTAACACTCATGTTGTTACCATGCAAATGAGTGAAAGGCTAGGAAAAAGAGTGGCTCATCCTATAATAATCTCTTTCTGAAACGATCATTCCCAGAATATCCTACTCATGCCTTTTACTAATTGGAAGAAAAGCTCCGATATACCCACTATAAGATGGGCAAACAGAAAACTTCAAAACACGGACCATGAGTATGTAAAATGTAGGGGGAGGATAAAGGATGCCAACAGAAAAAATACCTTATTAAATCATGCAGATTTAAACTGACTTTTGGCAGGCTGTCTTTGTATTCTCCCAAGTTCTAACACTAAAGTGAGAGCTCTGCTGCTAGCTTAGTTATAGATCAGAGCTACACGACACTGTCTAGAACAAGGTATTTTAGTGCTGAATCCACGGGATAGTTTTCTGAACAAAGACTATTTGCAACACTGATGATGACAGAAAAGGGCAATAAATGGGACTTCAGCTGCCGTGACAGCATCTGTACCTGCTGATGAGGATCCTGCAGGGGCAGCTGGTTCCACTGTCCCTTGATTTGCCCACCGAGAGGACAAGCCAGCTTTCTTCACTGCGCATTTGTAATTATCATATAATGTCTTGCCATACTGCAAAACAATTGAGACAACACAATAAGCATGGTGTTAAGCTTGAAATAGGCCAAACATTCATTTTGTTCTTGGACAACTTTTCTGACCCCATTCCTTCCTAACTCAGTTTTGTTAAGAAGTAGCTTGTGCCTATTTCTGTATCGGGCCAGGTGGAAAGCATCTCCATAACAGCACAATAAAACATGAATCCCTGTGATCAAACAGAGTTCTGCTGACATCATTCTCAAATTTTATGTTCGTTTCAGTATCTGTAAACATCTTGAATCTTGGCTTTAAAACCAACTGTTCTCAATAAATATCTTTTTCTAATTCTTTCCAAGTATTACATTTTCAGACTTGAGGCTTGGGACACTGAATCCTGGACTCCAGAGCAAACAGCTCTGTCAGTGTAAGACACAAAATAATTTGATGTTTACCCCATGCCTTTGCTGGATGTTACCCTGCAGAACTAGCAGAAAAGAAGATATACCTAACAGGAGCAGGTCTGTATAGCCAGGTACAGCCAGTATATTGGTCTATGTAGAAATCCACCTCCTCTAATATTCTGTGCAAACCAAAATGGTCTGTGAATTCGGATCTTCTTGAAGAAGGTATTGCAGACAATTTGGGCAGAACTCTCTGAAAAATGCCACAGCTGGACTGACCAGAGCCTGCATTTCTTTAGCCACACTATACTATTATTGTGCCAGATATCTGTGGAATGAGTTTTATGAGTACATGAGTTTTACAGCTAGAGAATTCACCCTCATGTTAATGAGAAAACACACTGTTAACTAGGGTACAGGAACATCCAGCAAATCCATCCTGGTCATGCCCTTCTACTCTTTCTCTCTATGGTAAAATTAGCACGAATGTCCACTCTTGACACAGTATTTCCAGTTGAGGTGATGACAGCCAGTAACCTGAGAAAGACAGGATTTTACAGAAAACATATTTAATTAAGTTTACTTTTAATCTCACCTTAGCAATTCTTATTCCTGTTACCCACTGATGCAGGGTTGCTTGATCATCGCAGCATAAGTACTTGATATACTGTGACTCCTTTTGAATCTGGGGGTGCTGAAAGATATTGATTCATAAAGTAAGGCAAATTCAGAAATGAAGACGCTATACAAAAGTGTGAAGGCACTGCACAGTGACCTTGGTGAGAACACTGCTTATAGGCATCATGTTAACTCAAAGATGATTTGGAAAATAAAAGTAGCAGCAAAAACACAGCATAAGAAAATATTTAAAAAGATGGTGATTATTATTAACTATACATGAATTGTCACTGGTAGCATTTGCTTGAAATAATTTTAACACGTTGTAACATGAATTCAAAGGCTACAGAAATGTAATAGTGATCTAGAGTTTAATGAAGTCTATAAATGCCATGGTTCAAGGTCTAACACTCAGTGTATAAGCACTGGAAGTCTGCTTCTCATTGTGGTTTGTTATCTGTAAGGCATCCAGACCGAACACTGAATATAATAATTAGTTTTCAAAGAGTACGTTAAATTTGTTTAAGCAGAAACTCTCAGCTGAAACAGATTTTTCCTTCTAACCGACTGCCTTTCTTTGGGCCCAGTTCTAGCCTTCTTTACTCTTGCTGCCGTTTGTCAACAGTTTTGTAATACCGCCATATGTTGTAGATAAAGGATTGCTCAAAAGGCAACGCCATCAGAAGTAATCTTTTTTGCTTCTTTGTACCAGAAACCTGTACAATTTTTAAACCTTTTTTGTTCTTCAGAACACAATTTAGGATCTCTTCCCCTTGCTGATCAATGTAGTGATGGTATGTGGTGATGTACCATCGCAAATCAAAGATCACCAAAATGCCGGGCTGCCTACTTGCCTGAGACTGAAGATCCTCTCTAAGACTGCAGGAATTTGGTTCCCCTGTTACAGCATAGAAAGCTGTAAGTCTTCAGTAGCTTGGATGGAATAATATACTGATGTCTCTTGATATGCAAGGAAAAGGTTGCATTATCCCTCATTTACGTGTTAATTTTTATTTATATTCTTATAAATTACAGGTGCAAAGTGAGTAAAACTTTGTGAACACACAAAAGAGCAGCCAAATATGCTCCAGGGATTCACTGTTGTAAAGCTACTCTCCTTGCAGCCTGGGCAGTTGAAAATTCAAAGCATGCCTCCACCTAGCAGCAAGGGCCCTGGTTTTATATATACAGCCAAGCCCCAAAGCAGAGCAGTGTTGGGAGGTGAAGAACTCAGCAGGATCCCTCCCTGTGAGCACCCCACCAGCCCAGAGTTGATGTAGGCTCCAGATGTCTCCTCGCAGATCCCTGCTGGTGGCTGGGGCATCCCAGCACAGAGGCCAAACCCTGGCCACAGCTGGGTGACCCAGGGGTTCAAAAGCAGAGCTGAATGCAGAGCTCTTGCTTCTCAGCCATGTGTCCCTGCTGCTTCCTCAGCGCTGCAGACACCAGGCTTCCCTTGCTTGTGCTGATCTAACTGCTTGAGGCCAGATTAAAAAAAAAAAAGGGAACTGGTCTGGGTTAAATATATGCCATTTCATCATGCTGTAGTTCTGGTTTATTATTTTTTTTAACCCAGCAGTACACAGCATGGCCTCATGTACAGCATGGGGATAAGGGGCACTGTGGCTTGGGGAGAGAACAAGTAGCAAGGGACATATGAGAGGATGGGACTGCGCAAGCCAGTATTGCTGCTAAAGCCCAGTATCATCAAATCACAGAGTGAGAGTGAACACACCAGGGAGATAACTGTGACAAAATGAAAAACCAGAAGGATATTACTCCTGAGACTTCTCACATGTCAGATGTGTCCTAAGGCAGTGCTGTGGGTAACTGTGTTACAGCTCCCTGTGTTTGAACTCAGCTGCTCACACAGGTCACACTGTTCACCATTTTTCTGTAACCACATAGCTGGCCATCTCCCCTGGCTGATGGATATGCAAAGCCTGCTTCAGTCCTCTGGAAGGGTCCATGGCTACTTTATTCTATTAACTTGCTGTTGGGCGCTCCCAAGGTGAGAGCTAGGGACATGTCACATTGCAGGCCCAGAGATGCCAGCTCACTGTCACCAAGTGCCTTAACTGCAGAGCAAGCCCCATGCCCATCCCATGGACCTGTGCCTCACTCACCTGCCACACTCAGACATCCATTCACACAGTTTAATGTACAGTGCTGTATCTTGCTGCTCTACACCTATGTCACAGATCACACTGGCAGTAACCAGGACGTCTTGACAAAACAGCCTTCCCCAGCTCCCCATTGTCTACCTCTCCCTGTCTCCAGCAGCGTCAGATGGCCTGAATGCTGCTCAGAGTGGGCTCCACTGCTGCAGTACATGGACACAAGGCCTGACAGTCCTTACTTCCTTCTATAATTTCTCCATTATGTGACCTAACACAGGGAAAACCACTAGAGAATTCAGTCTGGATGGTATCTTTAAAGGGAACTGTAAGCAGGCACTCCTCTGTGTGGCAGAGTACATCCCAGAGACCTGGGTTATGTTATCACCAAAAGAACCAGGAGGTGCAAAGACATCGCAAGTCTGGAGAAATTCAATCTTTCAAGCACTTTTCAACCAGCAACTAGCAATTTAGCTCCAGTGTGTAAGGTCCCACTGAACCCAGCAGATGGCACCCAAAGCTTTCAAAAAATGAAAACAGCAAGGCTTTTTTTTCCCTCCTTTTTCATGACAATGAAGTCCAATGGGTCTACATATCTCCCCAGATTTTCAAACACCACACCTACCAACAGTTGTTTTGGTGTTTGTTTTGGTTTTGTTTTTTGTTGCTGTTTGGTTTTGGTTTTTTTACAAGGACAACAAAAAAGACTTCTATAATTTAACAGACAGTTCATGCAAACATCTGGAAAAAAGTGCACACTGCATGAAGAAGGCAGAGGACATAGCATAGAGCAAGCTAGGCAATGGTGCTGCATGTAGACACAGCCCTGCCATGGGGATCTGCTGCTGCAGAGCTCAGAGGGGCTCCAGCAGACCTTTCCTCTGGGGCTCCCTATAGAAATATCAGTTTCACAACACCACCTGTACTGTGTCAGATCAAAAGTCTCTGAACTCAGTATCTGGACTTTGACAGTGGCCACAAATGGATACTGAGGGAAGAGAAAGAACAAGACAAGCATATATGATACTTCCTTCTCTGTCTGCAACTACTTTCGGGTCAGGGGATTTTCTGAGCTCCAACAGATCTGCATCACACTCCTGGCAAGTTGTCTCTTTTTCCAGCCTACAGGCTTCTTCTAGTCTCACCAGTCATTCTTCAAGTCAAAGTCATTCCTTACCTTTGCTTATCCTTGTTGCTCCTCCTTAATCCCTTTCCAAGTTTATATCCTCTTTGAGATGAGTGGACTAAAACTGCACAGGTGAGGGGAAACCATAGACTTCTGCCATGGTATGGTAACGTTCGCTGTTGTATAACCTGTGCCTTTCCTAATAATTCCTAATGCTTGATTTACATATCTGAGCACCACTGCATACTGAAAAAAAGCTTTCATCGAGTTATATACTGTATCAGCATCTTTCACAGGTGAAATTCTGATCACTTTTGTCACTATGCACATTACTGTATATATACCTAGACCATGTGTTATTATTTTATTGACCAAAATCTCAAGTCTCACAATGACCTTCCAGAATTCTTCAGTCTGCCCTTTCCTCAATGATCTGAATAATGCAGCATCATCAGCACGCTTCCTCACCTCATTGCTTACCCTATAAGTATTCTGAGACTATGGGGTTCTCACCATCCCTAGATGCTAAGAGGGAACTGTCAGTGAACAAGGCTGGAGAGTCCTGTGCTGGACAAAATGGGAGTTATTTACTGCCTACCCTCTACCCTGTCTTTTACTAGCTATTGTCTCTACTGGGCAATCCATCTTAACTACTGACGTTCACCAGTGGGGCCTACTCCAAATTACCTCAATCAGTTCCTTGATTAAATTACTCCAATCGGCAACCATGATTAAATGAAGAGTCACAAGTATATTCTGTCAATCAGAGACCAAACTAGCAAGTTGCTGAACACCCAGCTCTCATAAGGAAGGTTAAACACCTCAGAGCTGTGCAGGCAGTCTTTGTCTTCGCTTTGTAACAGCTAAAAACTGTATTGTTTCTCACTTGCCAAGAAGCAGCAGCAGCACTCTCTCTATGTGCAACTTTACCAATGACACATAAAACATAAAACTTTCTACTGGACCCGTAGCCCACTGAGGTTGACTGGAAATATCCCCATCACCCTTTCTGGGCTTTGCATCAGGCCTAAGGAAGGCTGTTACAGGCTGCCAGTGCAGAGGCTGCCCACTGCAGCTGTGAGCAAGGCCTGACCACGAGACCAAACACCAGCAGCACCAAGCTTAATGCTGAAGGTTTATACCTGTAAAAATTTACTAGAAAGCAGCTCAGATGGAGACATTTGGCTTCCTGTGGTTTTTAGATGCATGAAGCATGCTACTGTGGATAGAAAGGTATAATGTTTAATTGAAGAACTGCCACACCGCAGCAGCTTGCTCACGTGACAAGAACTGTAGCACAGTGAAATTACCCTGGCAGTACAAATGGCAGAAGTTTCTGCTGTCAGTGCTGACCTTTACAAGCT
This sequence comes from Mesitornis unicolor, assembly GCF_000695765.1. Taxonomy (NCBI): domain Eukaryota; kingdom Metazoa; phylum Chordata; class Aves; order Mesitornithiformes; family Mesitornithidae; genus Mesitornis; species Mesitornis unicolor. The sequence continues at coordinate 38,554 of NW_010201557.1, forward strand.
CAACTATCCACTAAAAACTTCAGGTCACATGCAAAATCTATTAGATAGTACATAAAAATGCTGACTCGGGATAATCAATTCAGAGGAGAATCTGGACAGCTGAAAGTCCCTGGAAATGATGACTTCCTCCTTCCACAGCTCCTGCGCCTCAGGACAGCTGTCCACTGTAGGCACGCAAACATAATGGGCTGTAGTCACTATGCACGTCTACTTTTGCTGACATATATTTATAGTCCCTCTAATAACCTCTTCGTGAGACTAACAGAGGTAACGACAATACCAATCATGACAGTTACGTGACAAATACTGTATTTTTAGGTAAAGTAACACTACCCTCAGTAAGCCACAGCTTACACATCTCACACATAGAGACAGACAAATTCTTTTGTTACATGGTGCATACCATGTCCTGAAAAGGTCATTAAAATCACCTGACGGCAAAGTGAAAATGTCTGCTCTGGAAAGGTTTATCACCTTTGCCTCTGAAACATGCAGCACCAAAGTGAATTATGAAAGACAACTAAAAAGCAACCACCCCAGAAGTCACAGTTTGAGTGAAAAGTGGTAATATACAAGCAGAGAGGGACTCCAGAATTTTTCTCACAGGAAAAAAAACATTGAATAGTGTTTTGAAATAGTACAGTGTATTAAAATGCAACATAATTTGACTACAGTGAACTCTTTTCTCTGCCAATGTCAAAACTCTTAATGATGATGAATCAGTCACATCATTGGGCCTGATTTTTGGAAGTGTTGGACACCTGCCCAGTTACTTATTAAGGCCTGAGCACCTGAAACGTCAGGCTGCAAAAGGATGCGCCAGGTTCCAGCTAGAAAAGCACTGAAAAAGTTTAGAAAAGATTCCAGTGTTCCCCTCTGACCCAGCATCGCCTCTACAAGTATCAACTGTCTGGAGAAGCAGAGGCACTTGAACATAAAGAGCTTATTTTCTGCAGAGGTTTAAAAAAATATTTGTGTACAGATTACGTTTTCAGATATAAAGTAAACTCTTTGCCTAAGGAGAAATGATAGAACACATTGAAAATGTGAAGAAATGAGAACTGAATGATGTGGTTTCTATGGATTGTGCCAAAACAAATGACTAAAGGCCATGTGTGCATGAAATTAGAGATTATCCCAATAAAATGCTCTTTTGCTTTGCCTTTTTCCAACACTGAAGATGAAAAGTAAACTAAACTAAAGTTATTCAGGCATCTCATTGGATTCCTTGCCCCAGAATATATGGATCATTGCTCAGTCTCTGAGGCAGAAACAAAAGCCAGAAGCATAAAGAGTGACTAACTTCGGATCAAAAGCTTTGGCTTTAGGCCACAATTTCACAAAATGGTCACTGTTTTTGGATATCTTATCTTCTACTGATGAACTTGCGCCATGCTGAGCTAGTGTCTCAGAAAAGCTGAGACTCTTCTGGCTTCCATGACTGCAAGTAGAATTAATACTCAGTACCTTTCAAAAATCACACTGAAGTGGTTCAAATTTACCATCAAATTCTGCTCAAATTCTGATGCTATGCACTTCTTGCTTTAAGATGACCTTGTGGGCTAGCTGATCATGTGAAGGCATGTGTGAACTGTACAGATAAAATGGTAACTGTCCTGTTACAAGGAAATTATTCTGTTTACCTACATTTCTCTAATGACTAAGGCAAAATTTTCAGGTCATTAAAAATATAAGTAATAGCCATTGTAACCAAAGAGGGACTGCTTTATGCAGCAAATAATATTTTTCAAAGCCATTATATTTCATTTCTCACTGTTCATTCTCTGTCCTTATCGTCCCCATTGTTTATGCATTGATCTTGCAAAACTGTGTGCAGGTACTGTGACTGTAATCCCACTCATCTGAAAGTGTTCTGTAATAATGAGTATTTCTGCTTTTGATTTTTTTCAGTTTATCGAGCAATTAATTTTACTCTGAAATATTTATCTGAAGCATTCATACTAACACAACTTTCAAATCTTTCACATAAAGAAACAGAAAATGTCCTGTTTTCTATCTTCTTTTCCTGCACTAGTCATTCCTGCACTAGTCACTACATCTTTTTCCTACTGTTTTCCATCTCAAACACTGCTAATTCTCACCATCTACCTTCTTAACTGTCGTTGTGTTGAATGCATTATGTACATGACTCAGTCTGAGATGGAGCATACTGGGTATGAGGGAGGAGGGAATCATGAGTGGAATGACTAAATACCAAATTATCTGCCAGAACAATGCCACTGTTGCAAACAGAAGCCATTTTTCTTGAAAGGTTATTTCCAAAATTCTTTGGATCATTAGAACTTTTTTTTTAAATTGTAGTTTCCAAATGACACCAGGAAAACGTAGCTGTTAAGACTGCACAGGAAAAGGTACCCAGCTGTGGAAATAGAGGATGATTTGCCTTTGTCTCAGTTTATCCCCAGGAAACCAATTTTTTTCACCCTAGATTAATTCAGCATTATGCACCATTACCTCCAGATTACTCAAGCACAACCAGCACCAATAAACTATAATTAAAACCACTCTTTGTCACAGGCACATCAGGCTGACTAAACCAGCAAATTTGCATATAGATTACCTTGCTATTTGTCTGCTTTGAAAGATTTTTCCACACGGTGTGACAAAATCAGCTCCTGGACACACAGAGACACTCTTAATGCACAGAATAAACATTACGTTCACAATTTCTGCTCAGTGCAATGGATACCGTTGCTAGCACAATGCACAGATCCCTTCCTTCATGGTGAAATCTCTTGGTTTTGAGGGCTTTCAGCTTGGGAATATGAAATAAATCACAAAAGGTCTCATCCATTTCCACAGCATTTCCCAGGTAGTGTAGTAGATGGCGAAAGAGAAGAACTACAAGGAACCTTTGCAGAAAAAATCGTATTTGTAAACATAACGCAACTGTGAGGAACCAAACCACTCCAACTTGTCCACTTGCTGTGTGAAATCACTTTTGCTGTGATGGAGAGAGATTTTTGTTCCCTTACCATTTCTCTCTCAGGAGTGGCCAGCACTCTCCGCAGGGTTGTGGGGAGAGCTGTGCTGCTGCCCTCTCCCACCTCCTCTGCCTGATCCTCAGACAGATCTGACTCTGACAGATACAGGTTTTGAGTGAGGGTCTGCTTTCACTCTTGGCTGCTCTTTCCTTTCCTCTTTTCTACATATAGACATCTCTATTAAGAAAAGACTCACTTTTATCCAATGTCAAAATGAAGGGTGAGATCTTTAAATTTTTGCAAAAACAACATTTAGGCTGAGCAGAAAATAGGGAGAATCTGCATGTTTACAGGAGCAGATGCCCCAAAAGTATTTATTTTATTCAGAGGCTTTATTTTTAATATGTTGAGGGATTAATTATTAATGTAATGAATATATATTATTAATATTATGAATATATATATTATAATATAATACATTAAATATGTGGGGTTTTTTGTTTTTAAAATGTGAGACTTACTTTGAGGGAGGAAGGCTTATTTAGCAGTGGTACAGAACAACTCAATTTAAGGCTCAGCACAGACCAAGTAGCTACTGAGAAATAAGATAGTTCTTCAAGCTTTCTAGTTTCCCCCAAAGCCCAAGGAAAGCCAGCTCCATCGGAGCCCCTGTTCCAGGCTGCTCTTTCATCCTCAGGACCCAGTCACATCAGTTCTGGTTTGCTGCACAGGGACAGCTAAAGGTGACCTTGCTCTCTGACACCAACCAGCCAGCTGTGGTCTTTTCAGTTGGTCCCAGCTGGGCTCTCTGCTGCCTGAGAGGCGCTGATATGAGGAAGTAACTGCTTTGTTCAGTTACTGCAGTTGTCTCCTGAATCATCCTGAAAGGAAACTGCTGAATAAGATCAGCAAACTCCTCTCTCTTTTGCTGGTATCTGACTTGATGGTTAACAAACAAGTAAGAAACACCCCACTTTTGTTCTGTGTTACTGTATATACAATGGGGTGCTGATGTAATGGGAAGAGACTATAGGCAAGGAGCACTCACAACACACCATGCTTCTCTACCTGTAAGGGAAACATCCTACAGGATAGCTCTGCAGACAAGAACATTTTTATTTGAGCTACTTAAAAATAACTAGCCTAGGTACAATTCCAACATCATAGACTGCAAAATCTGTCCCAACTTCCAGCTAAGTAACAAAGCAACCTGCCCATGATATGCTTGATCTTGTTGCTACACTAACACCAGTACCCAAGCCAGCATCAGCTAAGTAACCCAGGTATCACCACCGAAGTTGAAATTAAATGGCTAGATTTAAAAAGAAACAGGACAGAGGGAGCTGCTGGTGCTGGGTGATGGGTGATGGGATGCATGTTAGCTGGGACAGGCACTAGGACCAAAGGCTCACTGTCTCTGCAAAAAAGCCTGCATCCCATTTAGAGAGATCAAGGTGAAGCAACATTCAAATAAATGTCATGAAGACTTTGAGGCAAAAGTTCAGTTCATATAGTTCAGGGCAGTCTCAGACAATGTGAGAAATCTCATTATTTTAGCTGAAACCAAGCCACCAGGGTTGTGATTGACATTAGTTACTGGGTTCTTCTTTCCTGTAAGTTGTTGTCGATATCTGGCACATAGATGCAAAAATGGCAGGAAAGTTCTACTTGTTTGGGCTCCTCACTCCATAAAGATGACCAAGGCTGGGGGGAGGCAAAAAGAAATGTTTTATCTTTTCCACCCTGTTAATATGACACAGGACCTTTGAAGGCAGGTATGAATGTTACTGGTTTTAGCCTAGTTTTCTCTTTAGAAGGCTCATCATCAGAAAATCAACAATTCTTTAAAAAAATGTAGTGGTATGCTGTTATTCAAAAACTTCCCAAGTGGCATTACAGCTTACTGCAGCTGATAAAGGCTGCAAATTAACCTGTTTTCCAAAATGTGGAACAACTCCTTTGATTTACGGCTTTTCTCAGTGAACAGCTAGCGTGGGCTATGGCTGCTACTCTTCCAATTACTTCCACCCATTTGCCTTAAAGACAGATAATCTCCTGCAGCCAACACACAAGCAGGAAGAGAACCTCTGCAGCACTCACAGTCCCAAGGCACTCACAGGGGAATGGAAGAGCTGTGAAGACACAGCAGTGCAGCCTTGGCTGTGGAGAAATTTCCATTTAACTTGGACTGAGCTGGGCATCCACATTCCTTCAAAATTATGACATTAGCAGTATAATAAAGACAAACGTTTACCTGTTAAAAATCTATTGCCTTTTGCTCACTGCTCCTGTCTGCAAAAATACTGTCATTTCATTTTAGGAATTTATTATCAAAATATGGCAAGATGAGAAACATCTCAAGGATGATGGTTTGTTTTCCTTTGACATCTCAGGACAAGCATCTCCCAGTAAGAAAGAGATTTTCTTCTGGGGGATTTCCAAGTAAAACCAGACAGAAACAAAATGTGACTAAGTGTAATAAAAGGCTCCATGTTCCTGTCCACACACTTTTGTGTCCCCAAGCATCCAATCAGAGACACCAACATTTAAGTCTGCTCCTTCCTTCAGGCCACAGATCTTAAGATGTATTATATTACATCCTCAGGTCCAACCTCCAAAAGGTAAGAGAAAGGTACAACAGAACTCATCTCAGCTGCACGCCTTCAAAAAGGTATATATAGGATTCAAATTAATGTACAGAAACTATAACGAACTCTTCATTGCATCACCCTCAGAAAGCCACCCTAAGTGAGAGGCTTCCACCTTTGAAACAGCAGAAGATTCGAAGATATTAATACCTGCCCATACTTCCTGATGACCTCCAGCCACTGCAAGAGACAGCTGTTAACAGAAGCCAAGTCTGAAACTGGGCTGGTCAGGAATCCACCAAATGCTGATATGTGGGAATTAAAATGAAGAATAATCAACATAATCTGTTCATCACTAAGTAGTGTTCCTCAGATATAATGATCTTATCAATATGATGTTTATTCTAATATACCGCAAACACACTTTACAGGCATCAGAGCAAACAGTTTTGCTAGGTAGGTTTCATACATTTATAAGCCTATTATGCATAAAGCTTTCCCCAGTGAGCTTTTGATCTTGTTCTTCACATTTCACATTGAGGGTGTATTTTTTTGGTGTACGTTCTTAGTTATAGTATACCTCTTTTCAAAAAATACATCAATAAGTCCAGAAAGTTTTCCTAATCACTGTGAACAGTTAAACACGTTGCTACATACACTTCAAAAAACATGCTCCTATTTTCATCTGAAGAGAGTAACTGTTACTAAATTAGTCAGATACTTCTTTGACCAGACATCTGTTTAGAAAATAATTTTCCCCTTATTTTTTAAATCAGCTCCCCTTTTCCTTCTTTTCATTAGAACTTGTATTTTTTCAGAAATAATGCTTACCTGCTAACTTCAGAAGGCTCATGCCTGTTTTATAAAAAAAGGACAAAGTGTTTTTTTGTAGAGCATTTTGCAGAGAACTATACTATTGGAACTGCTCATCTGTGTTAATTACATACATCTGCTTCAGAAAATAAGTCTGAGTCTATAAACCACTTCTGCTTGGCCATGTGTAAATTAGGCTAGCAGGCATTTTGAAACTGAATAAAACAGTGCTGTACGGGTGCAGCTACAGCCAGAAATGTGGTATAAGTGACCTCTGATGTGAATGTTACCCGTATTTCTTTTTCCTGAGATGGCAAGATACTGTGTTTTCTAATATCTTATTTGCACTGCAGGCCCTTAAATAAGAGATACATCAACAAGATTATCTTCTGTCTTGTACACAGTAATCCCAGTGCATTCTAAAATCTGTATTAATGACAGATAACAAGCAAAGCCTAATTACTGCAACCTCAAAGCTTCATTTCTGCTATCTGAACTGTGAAATGTAATGGCCTTCTTCCTTTCCTGACAGGAATGCAGAATTCCCAGTCTATTTGCAGTGCAATTACCTGAAGAGGCAGCAATGAGATGCTCATTTCAACAGCAAGCACTGATTTCCATGAGTGGGTGAAAAATGTGTTTTGTCCTCCTGTCACAAATACTTGTGCAATAAAATCTGCCACCTGAGATGTCTATACCTGCAAGATTTTGCATCTCAGTTCAAACCACTCAACAGATATGACTACTCTACAAATAAAAAGTAGATGTACTTTAAGTGTATAGTCCATAATGTTCATCATTTCGACATTAGGGACTGCAAGTCTTCTCATCACACATTTGCCTTGCATGCCATTTGTCCAGATGTGTCCAGTATCTCGACCAGTCAGTCACTGGAAGCATATTCTGCCTTGTTTTGAAGGCAACTTCATAGATGCCATGTAGACATATATCATAGGACTATAAGTCCTTAAAATCAATGTTCTAAAGGTATGTTGTTGATCAACAATGAAGCATAGACATGATTTTGCAGGTGGTATTCTATCTCATGAGGGTCCCTGGAGCTTCAAACTTAAACAAGTTTATAAAAGAAACTTACATAAAAGAAACTGTGTGTGGTATTTGTGCAACTTATTTTTTTTACATTACCTTTAAGACAAAGCAGTGATCTGTAGGTGCCTTGTATTTCACTTTGTGTTGAGAACCGTAATAAACGTTCATATTCTCAAACTGAATGAAGCATGCCAGATCCCGTGATGTCTACAAATTAAAACCAACCACATCATTGTTAGAACAAATTGAATTTTGATTTGAAATTCATTAATAGGACCTTTTTCAAGTGCATAAGTGCCAGTGCTTTTAATTTTTACAAATATCATGAAGTTGGTTGAAGAAAGATGAATTTTAAGTGCACGCATTCTTAAACTAATAATTGGAAGAGGGTCAGTACTTATTAGGAATAATATTGAACACAGTGCAGTATTTTGATGCTGTTCTGGTTTTGCTGTGCTTTATTTGTATGGAGATTTTGGCTTATGGCTAACAACATCAAATAGAACACCACAGTAATAAATAACTTTAGTAAAATAGACACAGCCCTTACAATTCTGAGTGGAGCAAGAAGGTTTGGAGTTCTAAATTGCTTTGGGAGCTTGTTTTCCTTTGGTATATGTAACAAAAACTCTCATCAGGAAATAAGCACACACTTGATCTCTTTTGCTTTGAATCTTCTCAAATTTCCTGGCATAATTCCTTTTCTGTTTATCACAGTATTTCCTTGTTCACAATATGTTGCTAAAGTAACAAAGTTTCTGTTGCTGGTACACTTCTCAGTCCAGGATTCTGCATACAAAGTATAACTTTTGCAATCTTTTGAGTGGAAATGCAAAAATGGCCGTGTCACACGGTCACTGTTGGCTAAACTCAGAAATCAGGAAATCGTGAAAAAAAGAAAGTAACAAACCATAAACCCTCTCCACCCATAAGAATGGGGTTATATCTCCACATATGACGGTTCTTCTATGCTGTTCTCATTCTTACTGGTGCTTTCCTTACCATAAGCCCTTGAGTTGCTTATTTATAAATTAAGTTTGCAAAGCAAGTTTGTGGGAGAGGAAGCACTACACGGTATGTAGACAGGGCTTCTCTCTCTCCCTTGTCTCCTCTGAAGGTGACTTCAGGGGGTTCGTCATTGACTGTGTGGACCTATGATATTCCAACACTGTAAGTTCCTAAATGTGCTCAAATCTATGCCATACAAGGAACTGTTCCTTTTCTTTACAGGCCAGGTAATGACAAATAAAGCCAGTATGAATGCAGTTGTTATTTTCTTTTAAAGTTAAGTAGGGAACAAATTTTTATGCAAGGGACAAAGGCACATACTGCTAGTATTTTTGCAACATTAATGTGACAAAGCAACAGAATTAACATAAACGACTTTTAAAATGGTGCCTGCAATTCTGTTGTTTTGTGACCCTGTCTATAAAGAGCACGTTTTTGAATGAGATATAGGTAGAGTAATGCTGGAGAAAGAAACTCAGACAGTAGTGCTAACTGGTGTCTGGTTTGTTAACAAAAAGAAAATCAAACCCAAACAACAAAAGCCACCAAAGGCACGTGTGTAAAACTATCTGATCGTGTCCCTGTATTTTCACATTTGCAATGTATTGTACAGTCAACATGAAGTGTCAAAGGTATGCCAGACTTCTTTGCTTTTTTATAACAAGTGAAAACATGATTTCACGATGAATTTCAAAACAGTTGCAGCAGCTGAAGATACCACTGTCCACCAACTGTTTGTTTCTGTACCTCAATGAAAGATCACTCTACCCACAGCTGAATGACTGCAACAAAGTGCATATGAACCCTTCGTCCTATCCTGACATGGGATGAACTCTCATAATTTAAAGGTTTTGACTGAAGAGCTCTACTGAATCCTGCTGCAGTGCTTTACAATGTTTAGCATCCTCACTGCACCCTGCTCATCTGCCAGAGATTACTGTCTCCACGAAAGACGCGTACCCGAGCTTCAGCTGTTTCAATACAGAGACCCGTAACTAACTAAAATCACCATTAAACACAGCTTTGAGCTAAGAGATTTGACTCGCCCTGGAATGCCTGAGGCACGGACATACACATCCTTTAGCTGAAAGCTGTTACAGAAGCAGGAGCAAAGAGTTGATTGTGGTACCGTTTTAAAGAGCTGTGACTATCTCATAAAGAACTAGATTCAAGGTCCTCAAGCCCTGTGTGTGGCTGAGTTGGTGATACAGTGAGTTTACAGCACTCACACAGTTCCTTAAAATGGCTCAGCTATAGGCAGGGTGGTACACAGGCTGTAACGACTAACAGGCAGTAAAGTGTTAGACTAAAACAGCTGTTAAAAGGTGACTGCATGGCTCCATCCTGAGCCTACATTTCCAGTCTACCACCTGAGAAAAGAAAGCACTTTCCTCATTTGCACTATGATGGAAAGTCACTGAAACAGGTATCACTGGATGATGAAAAAAGGCCAGGAAACTGTCAGTATGTGCTTGCCCTGCTTTGGCATTGTGCTACTGGTCACTGTTGGAGGCAGGCTACAAGGAAATATCCAAGAGAGACTTTTCACTTGACCAGGGACAC
>NW_010201557.1:48551-53121 GCF_000695765.1 Mesitornis unicolor
GTCTTCCAAATAGCATTCTAGTTCCTAATTGATAGTTGTGTGTGTGCAACATGATTTGAGGACTGAAAGCCATTATCTCAGGGTCAGGTAAAGTCAAAATAAATTGCTATGAAAGCAGCAAAGGAATCTAGGTTTGCGTTTCACTGAGATTTGGTTATAAACACAGGTCACTGGAACAGCAGCACAGCATTTCTTTACAAGCTATCAATTTTTTTTTTCTTTGTAATTTAGTCAGGGAATAGCAGAACAGTTTAGTTTAAGAGCACAAATCATTAACAGTAAAGCTCCATCAGCAGCACCAGAATTTCCATACATGAAGCATTAGCAGAGCTGTAAGTGGTAACAGTAGTGTTTTCACAATACAAAAAAAGAAAACCACCAGTCCCAGAAGCCACCATTCTACCTCATCACTGTGGAAATGAGAAGCCAGCAGTCCCTCTGTGCAACATGCCCAGGACACCTTTGCTCCTCCAGAGCTGGCAATTCAAACTCTTTAAATATTTTGCAGTATTAAATGTCAGTGCATCTGATTCGGTCAGGTGGATGCTTCTGTCTCACTTCTTCCTACACAAAGGGCAGTCTTAAAAAGCCTTAAAAGGCACAGTGCATTCTCTAGGTAAAGATCACTATAGGAAAAAAAGGTATAGCATTTCTCCATGCCGGTTAGTGGTGCAGAAAGTCAGTATCAAAGTAAAATTCCACCTTTTTTGTGAAAAGAAGTTAGTTTATTTGAGAACTTCTAAAATATTCTTCCACAGGGAGACCATATAACAGTGAAGTATTTTGGCAGCATAACACCAGCTGAAGGGTGCTCTGCTGTTTTTCTTTCCCCTACTGACTTCCAGAGGAGTGCGATTTCATTAATGCTTTTATCTATCCATAGAAATCCAAAGGAGAGAAACGTGACAGGATTCAGTGACTACGTTCTAATATTTGCACAAGTGGTGTAGTCAAAATTAAACCAAAAAACCTCCAACCCTCTCAGATGCACCAAACAGTGCTCTTAAAATGTCACCTTGGGAGTTCTTCACTTTCACCTCCATGAATTGTTTTATTGCTAAAAGGATTATTTGGCTTCCTGACCTTGGTTTTTCCCTTGGGTACATAATAAATTCCAGAAGCTCGTAGAAGAAAGTAACGTCTCTTCCAGGACTTTTTTCCATCTTCTTTTAAATAAAGGGCCCCTTCAAGCTCTGGCACAATGACAGATGTCCCACAGAAGCTTTCCTGTGCAACAAGAATAATAATACATTAAATAAATTGATTTAAGCACAACCCTATTAATAAATAGCAGAAAAATGCTCCCTTGAAAAGTAAAGACATTTCCCGTGACAATGGACATATGAACATGGTGAATGCAGTTACCAGGGAGGTGAACACCTCAGACGGGCAAAGGAAACTTTTCCAAGCTAATGTGGTAATACAGACATGCAAGTTGAGTGCTCACACTGGAAAAGGCGCCTCACAAAACCTCCATTCTCTAAAGGTCAATAAAAAACCTACAGAAGGTTTTAACTAGACATACATGTACTCAGTGAAGGCAATAAAACAGAATGGCTGGTACTGCTGCTGGTGGTTTTTCTCTGTGGCTGTATCTACAGGTTCTGTAGAGAAATAATTCTGTAGGGAGCACTTTTAGAGACTGCTTAGAGCTCTAAAAACAGCTGAAGAAAAAAAAATCCCCCTCAATCTCTGCCTTCACTTTGAAAAACATGCTAGCATTTACAACAGTTTAAACATATACACTTTGTTGTTTGCTTGAAGGACATAGTGTTGGGTAACTTCTAATGACACACATTTATTACTCATTTTTTTCATTCAGAATTTACCAGGACTGGTTGACATCTGGTGCCTTCGCGAGATGCACTGATTTTGAAATAGGAATCCTCAGTCACCTAAGAACAGCATTTCCTCTGTGAACTTGTACCAAAGATGAAATGTTCACCTGGAGAACTGTGATAATCTTTTCTTTCATACAGCTCTGGACTTTCCTCTCTCAAACATACAACTGAAGTAAAACTGAAGCAGGAAAGGCAAAAGGCTAAACAGACTTTCTGGAGAAGTGCAAAGGTTCTTTTTCTGTTGTAGTACAGCTAATACTTTGAGGTAGTGAGCAGTGCATCTACTTCTCACCCAAAAGGTAATCGTTTGCTACTGATCAACCTTACAATATAAAGTCACAAGGGCTAGCCTAAGGGTGTGGCACAGCTGTTTCCTTTATTCATATTTGTGTAACACTGCCTTTATTGTTATCATGGCACTACTCTTCACAGAAACACTAAGTAAAAACATTTCATGGCATTAGGGTCTGTAACAAGAAAATAATTTTCCATCATTTAATTTCTTTTATAGGGGATACAATCTACATTTTTAATGGTAAGCAGCAGATGCAAAGGAAAATTCACACACTAAAGCTTAGACACAAAGACACCAACCATTACAGAACTTCCTGTTGTTACACATTTGCCCGCAAAGAACTTAAAGCTGTTATTGCAGAGCAAATGTAGATGGTGGCAATTTTTTTGCGACATTTGCACCATCAACCTAGAAAGTTAGCTTACCTCCAATAAAGCCTCTTTGTTTTTATCATTCATATTTTTGCTTTCATTCTTCCCTTTGTTTGCCAGGTAGAAATTCTGATTAAGACACAAAATAAATAGATGTTCATTATAAAGACAGCAGTACAAGTAACTATAGATCAGCAGAACAAGTAACTAAATGTGGCCTTTTCTCAGGAGCATGCTTGTGCGTGGGAGCATGTGAGATGGCTTTGCCCAACAGCAAGCTGAGCCACAGAGCAGAGCCCGGCTGCCTGCAGACAGCAACAGGAAAGCAGCTGGATGTGAAGGATCAAGGACATCTGCAGGCAGATCAAGGAGCTGTGCCATGCATCAAGTAGCCTTTGCATGCATGGGTTTGAGGCCAGAATGATAACATTCAAAGTTCCCATGTTGTACCATTTTCTAAACAGAAGTACACATAGAAAGGGAGCTTGGGTTTGGAAAATACCCGATGCATGGGACAGTCTTACTGATTTCCCTGGAATTAGTCAAAAAGCTACATTTGCAGAACAAAGGACCTAAACCAAACAAACACCATTGCCTAGGAAATAGACAAAATTTTAAAAGCCCAACAAATTTTGAAATCTATCTACTTAAAGATTACTAATTCTGTAATTATTCTGTAATTCTGTAGGAAGTAAACTAAGAGTTTATTTGATTTTTAATCTCTCTCCGTTTTTTCGTATCTCAAGACCATGAAAATGTGGCAACATATTTACATGCCTACAACTCCACAAAGACCAAACTGCAACACAAATGCAAACACTACCAACAGACAAATGAGAAGTGTGTAAATGAAGAAACATAATGTTGCTACAGTGTAAGAAAGAAACAAACAGGCAGCAAATCAGCCCTGCCAGCATAGCATGTTTACAGCAACGAGGTTTATCTGAAGTGAAACCCTGCTCTTCCACACAACCACATCTTCTTTTTCAAGCAGTGCTGTGAACAGCTGCCTGCCAGAATGTAAGCCTCAGAGCAGACGGTTTTTGGAGGGGCACCAGGAGAGGAAGGGGAAGAGGTGTGGATGATCTCAAAACCAGTTCTTTAAAAAATGCTTTCTTAAAAGTTCACATTCAGTCAGACAGGGGACATTGGAAACACAGCCACCTGTAATCTGAGCTATGCTGATGCCATGTCTGCAGTATGAACATAAGAAAAGAAACTTGAATTTTCAATACAATAGACAGTTATGCTAGGAAATACAGCAATGCCTTTCTCCAGGATATGCAGCAGTACATAGCTGGCTCCAGACTGCCTGCGCGTATTTTTCGTCCATGGATGAAGGTAAGCAAACGCTAAAGACTACAACTTTGTGACTACATCTGAAGACAGTATTTACAATGGAAAAAACCCAAACCAACTCAAAACAAAACCCACCTAAAAGTGTGTTCTCAGTACAACCCACACAGCAATGCCTGGCTATGTAGTCCAAAACCATAGGTCTGTCTGAGTGACAGAGCTCCACTCATCTCACTGGGATAAAAGATGCTGTTCTGAGCAGCTGCAGCCCAGTCTTCTGTACATGTGCAACAGCTCTTCTTGACAGGGAGCACCATCACAGCACTGCTGGCTTGATGCTGGCACACCCATTGGTGAAGGTAGGAAGAGAAATCTCAGAGGGCACTGTTAGGCTGGGTTAGGCCTCCAAACTTTGGGATGGATTTGGAAAGTAGAGGGACGTGCAAGCTGTAAGCCTTCTTCTTCTATAGATCATTGTAAAGACACACAACGGAGACTAATCAAGGTAAATATACCTTATCCCTGTCTCAACAAGGCTTGGCTCACCAGCTTTACTAATCGTGGGGAGAGCATTCATCTGGCTCAGTCAGCCTCCAGTGCACTGATAATAACAAAACAAAGCTCCTCTGATTACAGCTGATTCACATTCAGGCATCTGGCATTTATTCAGGAAAAACACAGGCCACCCTGCACGGACACAATCAATGGTAAGGAGAGAAAGTTTGTAATGATACCCACGCTGGATCTCCAGCAACGCAGCTTTTTCA
>NW_010201557.1:53152-76347 GCF_000695765.1 Mesitornis unicolor
CTCTGTCACCTAAACCAATGTTATACAGATGTACACTGTTATCTTTCACCTGTCAAAACACATTTCATTTATTACTGATTTTACCTCCTTTACATCTCTGCCCTGAAATCTAGAAGTACACGGTACTTACTGTCAGTGGCTAAAAACCTGGGTAGCAGACTGTACACTGTACGTGTTTTATCACTGTGTCGTCTCTTATTTTTGACCAGAAGCATTCATCCTATAGGAGGGAACCACGTGTGTCCACAAGAGGTCATTCCAAGTCCAGTAGTCAAAGGTCATGATAAAAGGCAAGATCTTTCCTGTGAGGACACCACTGGGAAGCCCATGTTTGGTTTGGGATGTCAGGTCATTAATGGGAGAAGATGTGGCTGCAGGGCAGCTTACTGCATATGTCTACAGATCTGAGAATTATCCATTTTTTTTACATTCAAAAGACAACATCTTTCTCTGATAGAGAGCTGAGCTTTTTTAACATGATGATCATCCTCCTGGGCTGATACCATAAGAAAGCAAACATAAAGCATTACTTTAACAAGCAAAACAAAGTGTGCTGGCACAATTTGTCACTGAGTTTGCTTTGTTTGCGCTGTTTGTGTTACTTGCTGCAGAGATGAGCAGTTGAGTGTTTTTACTCATTATTCCCTGTGCCTACACACCCCAGACCAGCTGAAGCTGACACAAAGTCAGTTGCTCTTTAATGCCATTCTGCCTGAGTCAGGCTATTGTAAAGCTACAGTGGCAGTTTCGACATGTACTGTTGGCCAACATCCTTAAGAGACATTACACCAGCATTTCCCCCTGTGCTTACACAGGACACTGACAAAACTAGCTGATGATCCATCTATGGCTTTACATTGACTGGAAATCCCATATGGTTGTTATTTTTGCTTTCAAGCTATTGAAAGTGCTATTCCACAAGATCTGCAAGGTCCACAACAGCACAGAACAGACAGCATGGTGCAACCAAGGCAGCTGCTCCATACTCATGACTGCCCCCTTTGTGCAATGAGCTGCCCATTTAAGCTCATCCAAACTGCACCCAGAATGAGGTGGTCAGCTGGCCAGCTCACATCCCATTTCAGCCCATTGCAACTGTGCACTGAATACAACACTGTTTGTGCAGAAAAAAAATGAAACAGAACACGGGCATATCTTCAACCCAGATCAAGATGTGTCTCCTAAGAAAATGCACATTAAAAATATTAGAAGATACCTACAATTGCTCTGATGATAACAAATGTAAATAAATACATGAAGCTGAAGGTAAAGCTCTTCTGAAGCCCAAAAAACTGATTTTTAACTGTTTACTTGATTTTATAATGGTTGAAGAAATCACTACAGCTGACTTTTCATGCCCTGAAGTGATGGTCTTCACCATTAAAGAGGGGGGAACATGGAATAAATGAAAGATGTACATAAGCTAGGATGCAGCTAATAAGCATTTAATAGGCTGACTAAAAGTCATGTACAAAATGGTTCAACTGTGTAAAGATCAGTTGTGTTACAGTCCCAAGGCAGAAAAACATTTACTGAAGTAGCATCTTCAACCTGAAATTATACTATGGTCTGAGATACACTAATAGAGAAAGAAATTAGGATTACTAAACACTGGGAGTACAGTGAAAAACACTTCCCTTTTCTCACTTCTATTTCTTTGTGCATTTGCCAGCACACCCAATAACTGGGTTCCCTGCCACCCTTCTATGTTTCCCTCACTGGCTAACAGTGGAGACAAAAGAAAAAACTTGAATTACAAAGCTGGCTGAAGTGGTGAAAAACAAAAGTATCACCTGATGGATACCAGTCCAGTTTCACTGACTTCCAAATAAATACTAAAGCGTGAAACTCACTATAGCTGTCCTGTTTCGAAAGACATTACAAATTCTTAACCCACCTCCTTGTCACGCTGTTTAGTACTCTTGCTTTCCAGAAGAAATAAAATGTCAATTCAATGTATGTGTTCTCCACTGAAGAGTACAACTCTTACTTACATATGAGCAAGCAGAACCATAAAGTACTTGTTGTACAAATTTTCATTAATTTTCAGAAATACTGTAAAAAATAATAAAAAAATCCCCAAAACCTAAAAAAACCCACATGCATGTGGTGCCACCTGCACTGTTTGAATTTACCACATCTGCTTGTATTAGCAAAAGAGAAACAAAGGAAATCAAAATCCATGTAAGCAAAAATCAAATACAGTGTTCTAAGAGTGTGACCAGCATTTAGAGTCAGAAGTTTAAATTCAGCTGTCCCTTACAAATAACCTTGTTTAAATGAAGGCAAAGCATTTCCTACCTTTTTTTTAAGAATCTCTTTCACCTGAGAATTATTCTTTGAGCTTTTTGAAAAGAGGTGTTGAGACCTGACAACCTTTCAAGAGTTGAGCACAGCATCACTCGACCACATGACAAAGCATCACCTTTCCTATGTTACAAAGACTGTCTTTATTTGCATGTGTACCAATACATATTTTTGATTCATTCGCTAGTCACAGACTCATGATGCTCCGTCTCTGTAGATGAGTCACTGATGTCGCTCATGGAACAGTCTTTTACTGTGAACTCCCTGCAGGGTAAATTATATCACATAAAGGAAAGGGAAGAATGGTGCCTGTCTGTGAAGAGAGGTAGACCTGAGGATTTTGCAAATGTTTTTCCCAAAATGTATTCCAAACACTTTTAAAAACTGTTTTTGGAAACAAAGCTGCAGAGAAATATTAGAGGACTGCATGACAAGAACAACAATCTTCAAAAAAAGTCACTGGCATTAGCTGAGCAGCATGTTGCTAGCACAGACATAGAGGATAAATTCTGCATTTCAAAACATCAGTTCCTCTTAGAAAATGAAACATGTTTAATTAATTGTTGTTTAATCTATACCAGATATGTAACTAGTTCACAGAAAAGAACAATGAATATTGGCACAGGTCATAGATCGTCTTCAGAGGTCCACTTGTTTTAGCAGTGCATATGGACATCTCTATAATTAATTTTTAAAAAGCATTTCATCATGTCTGTTTTGCCTAACAATAAACTGTAGACACCTGGCCACCTTTTGAATTTGTCTCTTTTTTTCCAGAAAAATATCTACAAATTACAAAACTGTGAGACCTCCACAGACAAGTCCCAACAGAATGAGCACTGAATCCAACAAGGAATCCAACTGCTGATATGTTACTACTGGCTATGTCAAAAAAACACACTCTGCAATTTCTGTACTCACAAAATGAGTTTACAAAGTAACCTTGACTGAGCTAAGAGAAGGAGGCCAAATATACTGAGAACACAGTATGAGAGCACTGGATTTCGGTTTCCCATTGGTTACACCATAATTTCCCTAAGTAGTTAGTTAAGTACTCACACACCCTGCTCCCTACCAACTCAGCATTCCCGCTTGGTTTACCTTTTCAGGGACTCACTCCAGAACATGTATTTTACCATATTTCGTTATCTAGTGTGAGCTCTGTCTGTACAATACTGATTATTTTATGCCAAAAAGACAAACCACCGATACGACTGTACTATTTTGCCTGTCTCGCAATGTTTGAATTTACTAAACCTGACAGATGGTTAGACTTTATTACTGGCAAAATATTTCAAGTGTGATAGCAGCAACTGATCCAGTTTCCTGAGGCTGTTCATTTTAAAGCTTATCACCACAGGGCTGAAGCTCAAGGACTGCAGACATGTTCAGATCAAGCTTAGCATGTCCTGAGACAGGAGGACAGAGCTACCCTCTTATTCTGGTTTTGGTTTAGGTCATGTTTATTTCTAAAGGTCATTGCAATAAAAATATCAAGAATCTTCATCAAAGGTTTACATCCTATGGGAGGTTCATGACCTTGCCCTAAGTCACAGCAAACAGCACTACTAGTGAACAAATAAAATGTTCAGTTGAACCTCTGCTGCCAGGTATGTTTATGTGCATTAGAAAGTATGACATCTTGAGCCATCATGTATGTTTTACTTCCAAACTTGGCTTTGCTGTTTCATATTAAAAATCAACATTGATCCACGTACACTGCAGGATAAGTTTTCTTTCCCTGACTGTGGATACTTGTTATGTCAACGAAGGAAACTTCCTCTCCACAGGTTTTACTTGAAACACTGGCTTGATCTAAAAAAACCCAGCGTCCTAATGAGCAGCTTGGTGAGATTTGCTGCCAAATTATGTATTTGACTCATTTTTTTTGGCAATGCTGAATTGCTCATTTTTCTCTTGGTGCCCTCAGGAACAAACCAGATGCTCAGTGAGCTAACGGACCACTGATGAGGGGAAAAGATCTAGTGCCCCAGAATCCATCAACTCTATGTGCTAGGGTGTTCATAAATATGGTTTTGACCACATATCACAATAAATAAATCATGTGCATACACATCTATCCTGAATAATTTGATGCAATTCAGTGTGCAGACGTGCTTTTTACAAAGTTGGTGTGCACAAGTTCCTGTTCACCCAATTCTTCTCCCTAGTCTAAATGAAATACATATAAACTCTCTGTAGTACTCTGCATACTCTTCTGGAAGTTTCACAAACAGCTGGTGAAAACTGGATCTTCAAGAAAATCTTTTTCATCAGTAGAAATAGTGGAGAGATTGCAGTAATGACAAAAGCCAAGGTTTTCCAGTTGTGCCATCCCAAGCCAGTTGAGAGCTGTGCCTAAGCAACAGCTTGTATCAGTGGAAAAATGACATGCTTCATTTTTTTATCACTGCAGAAGGGACTTTAGAATAGTATCAGAAAAGAACAGAAAGCATTAATTTTCAGCTCCTTGCAGCCAACATCCTGAATGTTTTTTTTCTTGAAAGTACATGTTTTGCTTTCTCTAATACTAAACTGACAGAGCTGAAAGCAAATTAATAATGCAATAGTCAGCATACAGACTAAATGACGTAATTTTAGACTCTTATCCAAATACGACGTTAGCTTACCTGGGGATTTTTAAATAAAGCGTATTTTTCTCTCTTTTCCAAAAACAGAATCTTATTCTCAGTGTCTCGAGTCCAGTCTGACAACACTTCAACAACATTTTCATGGTCTTCAAAAAACCTTTCTGGAGAGACAGAAAAGGTAATGTAAGACACTCAAAACTCTCTCTCTCCTCTCCTGAGGCTGCAGAAATTCCTGTGTAAGAATGTAATCATTCATTATCTGATGTTCGCCCAGAGCTGAACAGCCCAGCACTCTTTTCAACTGCACAGAAGGGAGCAAAACCACGTGAAAACAGCATCATGTTGAAGGGCAGATCAGGAAGATGCCTTATGCAGCTGTGGCATGCTCCTGGATTCCTCCTGCTTCTCTGTGCTGTTGCTCAAAGACTGCAAAGGATGGAAACAGTGACCCACTCAGGTAGACGGTTACACTCATGTCTCTCAACAGCTGTTTGCTTTGGATTTTTAAGGTTTGCAGTATGATTGGAGGCTTTATATATTCACTTCAACTACTAAATTGAAAAAAAAAAAGTAAAACCTCATTTCCTTGAATTTTTACTTATTGGAACAAACGAAAAATTGCTTTTTGTCAGCAGGAAGAATTCTATGCATTGAAAATAAAATGTTTTGTTTCAAGCAACTGTATCTAAAAACACAAATAGCAAAACAGAGGAAATAGAAAGACATCTCTGTAGTTAAAAACATCATCAGAGATGAGGGAGTTCTCTCCCTTCCCGAGCTGATCTAAACCCAGATCCTCCACCCAGGAAAGCCACAAGGCATGCTGAGGTTAGGTAACTCCGATCTCTTCTTCCGTGGTTTCACTTGTATAAAGTAGCTGAACAGTCACATAAACACCCTTCGGAAGGAAAAAGAATTGAGCACAAATTGGCAGGTAATTTTGGAAGGACCCAAACTGCATTTTTCTGAATTTCTACAAATTCAGTATTGAAGCAGGGAATTCACTCAGCCTCAATTGTCAGTATGATTTTGGCAGTTCCTGGAAACAGCTGTACTCCCATTACAGTGGTCTCTGGTGCTTGCATCTCCCTGTGGCCGAGACTGGCCTAGTTAAGAGGAGATAACAGAGCATACACTCTGTAGACTTAAACACTTCATGTTACTTTTGACAAAGATTCACTATGTCCCATGAAAACCAAGCTTTGTGAAGTAATTAAATTCACAGCTTCAGGGCCAGTCACGCATGTACACATGTACGCTGTAACTTTTAACAACACAAGTAATATAACACTTCTCATTCAGCAACTGATACTTCTGCCATGCACTGGAAATATAAAGCACTATATAAAACCCAAGTAATGGTCTGAAGGGTAAACAGCATCTTATAGTTCAGGATAGCCATAAAACAATTCTCAGGTTATAACACTAGTTATTTAACAGTAATTTTTGCCATATACACTTTTGTTTGTTCATCTCCAGTACCAGGCTTTTCTTGTATAAAATGTATGATCTTACCATCCTCAGGATGGCCTTTTTTATAATTATTGTTACCAAAAAAAATTTCTTAAATCTAGATGTATATTATAAGGCAATATTCTTTACTGCAAAATACATGCTAGTATGTACAGCCCAGTGTTATATCACCATCTCACTACTGACATTATTTGTGATATTTAACATGCAATTGATCTAAAACTGTAGTTTATTTCATTTGCAATGACTGTCTTTCAAAATAACAGTATATATATATATACACACACGATACTCTGACAAAGATCTTCTGGTATAAATCTAGCTTGGACTTTCAGTTCAGCCTGAAATATTTGTTGCTCTGATTTGCTTCTTAAAGTAAAGGTATTTTTATTCTCTTGAATACTAAAGTGGAAACCAGGCAGAAAGGGAAAAAGCAGTGAAGCCTGTCTTCTAAGCAAGCTGATAGCAATAAAGCTATCTAGAGCTGCCAAGAATAAGAACAGTTCACATTGTTTTGATTTTGAACAAAATTAACTGCATGTTGCTGTGCACTGGAAGCAAAAGAAAGAATCTGTACCACTCCATCCATATCAAAATTGCCTTCTGCAAACAAAGTCTCCATTCCCAGTTGATTTGGACCTGGTGATAGACCTCTGCATCAGGAGATCAGACTTTTCTTTTTTTTCCTGTACAATTACTGATTTATTTTCTCTTCTACTCTTCTTCTGTCCTGGCTTTTAATTAGTTTTTATTCATTATGAGAGTAATTCCTTACTATACCAATACCCTAAAACCTAACCCAAAGGACCTAGCATTTGTTGGGACAAAAGTAACAAGTAATTTCAACTTACCAAAAAAAAAAAAAAAGTCTAACCACTAACACCAATGTTTGTAGCATACGATCTCTGTGATACCTTCAGTTTTAATTGTGTGATGGGGCTTGATTGTTCAAATCCAGATTATAAAGAAACACAAGTACATTCCTTTTCATGATTATGGAGATTCAGAAAATAATCTGTTTATATGCTGTCATCCTAACACCCAGAAATGTTTGTCCAAATCACACTAGACCAGAGGGAGCAATTTTCCAAGACAAGAAAGCACTCTAAAATTATTCAAAGTGACATTTCACTTCTTCCACTTAAATTTGAGAAGAAACTTCTTCTCAGTGAGGGTAACAGAGCACTGGAACAGGCTGCCCAGAGAGGTTGTGGAGTCTCCTTCTCTGGAGACATTCAAAACCCGCCTGGACGCCTTCCTGTGCAACCTCATCTAGGTGTTCCTGCTCCGGCAGGGGGATTGGACTAGATGATCTTTTGAGGTCCCTTCCATTCCCTAACGTTCTGTGATTCTGTTCTGTGATTTGTGACATTTCTAGGGTCTAATGACATTTCCAGTCTTTCCTTAGTTAAGATAAGCAGGTACAAAAGAATGCAGCAACGTTGCTTCATGTATCATCTGAAAGGAGTAGAAAGAACAGATTGGCAGTTACTGTCTCTGCCATTCTTACAAGCAGATGAGTATCTCCTTGCTCACAAGCAGTCAATCTCTTCCCAGCTATTTATATATTTCTTTGTTTTAGTTCAGTGGGATGATTATTGCTAGTCCTCTTTTAAAGTGCAATATTGATATTTAACTCTCTTTATGGATTTTTACTTCTCTGCTCAGAGTCTGTAAACTGAGAAGTTTAAAGGCTGTTTGCCAATTTCCCATTTCTCTAGGTCAAACACGACCCTGGAAGAAAATTGTGGCAGTTTTCCTTTCCCTTTTGAAATGAATAACTTTGCAGCTTAGACAATAAAAAGATTCTGAAATAACTCACAATTAGAGAATACTTCATTCTTAATCAGTGCTTGAAGCCACTTAGAATCAAAAAACTCAGTAAGCTGCACCAAACACCACATAAGTTTTGCACAGCTGTATCCAGGGACCTAAAGGCAAGCTTAGTTACTTTCTAAATCATAAGGTAGCACCAGCAGGTAAGCTGCAGCCCCATCAGAGCATAATACCCTGTTCACAACTACACTTAAGAAAATGACTATAACAAGTGAAAAGCATGAGAAATGACTGAAACACTTCACAAGTCTTGTTTAATTACAACATCTGTTTGGCCAGTACGTAGCAGCCTGTGGATGACAGCACTTCAGCATTGCATCCCCTCTTCAAAGGGTAGAGTTGAGTACTGTCACTGAGTTGGGTCTGTCACTGCCTTGACAAAGGTAGCGAGATTCACATGGCTCCTTCATTTTGTGTAAAACAGAATAATGGAAATGGCGGTGGGCAAGGAACCTTCTGCAGCTCACAGCACGGACAAATGGAAGACCCACATCTACAGCAAGAATGGCTCAAGGGTGTTCCTGCAGCACCCCCTGGCTTAGAGACTGTGATGTTCCAAAACCAGTGGATACACAGGCAGGAGAAATGTTATTAATTATCTTTTCAAGACTACCAGTAGCATAGGATGCACTATATCTATTTGCTATATGCTCTGTTACTACATCACTTACCGATTTGCAGCTCTGGGTACACCTCATACAGACACCAGTCGACGTTGCAGTCACAATGGGTTTTCTCAAAGAGATTGTCTAAAACATCCCGTGTCACCTGACGCTCATCCACCATTAGTGACTTTGTGCTGTTATCGTACATGTGCACCTTGACAACAAGCTGAGTACAGAGTCACAGAAGAGTCAGTTAATTTCAGCAGCAAGTATAAGGCTAGTCTGAATCTGCTAACACAGATAAGAAAGATTAAGGCTGAAGGTTATTATCTATTCAAAGGCACCCTGTCCCACAGTGAGCTGAAGGAGTAAAACAGCTTGGAAGCTTTCGCATTATATTGCCAGCAAAATAAAGACCTTTTCTCAGAAAGGGAAATTGAACCTTGTCCTGTGCGTTGACTTCAGGAAAGGTGAAATTGCTATGGAGAAAAAGCAGAAGTTAATCTCTTCTCTAAATCTACTAGATGTGCAATTCAGGAAAATGCTTGAGAGGGAAACCAAGTACAAAAGGACAGAGTGTCCTTAATACAAACTAGAAATGCAGAAAGTTTAGTTTTAAATGAGAAAAAGAATCAGAGAGTCTTTCCATGCCAACAGACTAACCTTAAATCAGATTGTACTAAGATGGGCAGTAGTCCAACACCCATCAATAAGCAAACAGATGAGTTACTTATATTGATCAAATTAACCTAAGACACTCATTATTTCTTCATATTGTGAAGTACTCATTAAACAAGAAATTGCAGATTTTTTCAGAGAAGAGCAATGCAAGAAGATGCTGAAGTACACAAACTGTGATAAAGAACTGCAAATACATTATATGCTCTATTAGTACTGAAAAAAGAAGAAAAATTGTCTACAAGATCTGTACATGGAAACCAGAACTAAACTAAAGGAGGGGGAAAAAAAAAAGAAGACTCCTCAAAATAAACGTGTCCTCCCAAAGGAGAATTGCTAACATTGCAAGAAAAGAGGGCGACCAATGAACAGTCATAAGCTTAGTTATAGCGTTTTCTAAAGACAACACTGGTGAAGTCCTCCCAGCATATTATCTCAGAAGTAGCATTTGTACATGAATGTAAAGTGTTTTGTGGGAACCATCTCTAGTCTGGACAACTCCAAATTTATTGGAAGCTTCAGTTCTTCTTGGAAGCCTTGGAGGCTCTAATCTCTAACACTTTCCATCTCCTGTTTGGCCAAGACTTAAAGATCATGACTATTTTTTCTTCCCATCCATTTTTCAGAGTTACTGAACATCTGCAGCTTCTGTTGAGTTCAGCTGGAACACCAGCTTAGGATGAGTGGGCATAATTAGATGACACACTGCAGCACTGTGCGGACACTGGCTGGAAGCTTTCTAATCTGTTGGTCTAAAATAAATTCTATTATCCTTGTACATTACTACACTGCTGTGAAAAGATTTAGCAAGAAGACCCTCATTAATTTAATGGGGATTAGCTAAATCCACATCCACTACAGAAGAAAAGTTTAATACTTTTAGAATCAGCACAGCACAAGTAAGTAACATTTTTAGGTAGATTCCACTTTCTCTAAAACTATCGGAACAACGGGCTTTGCCCCAACATTGGGAAAAAAACCAACAAAGAGGCAGAGCCTTTCAAGTCCTCTTAGAGGTAGCATTCTCCCCGAGACTTCTCTTCAGGTGGATGACAAGACAGATCCACAGAATATCTTTAGGTGTCTCAAGTTACAGACAAAATATTAAAAAATCTAGCTATTTTAGTAAGAACTTTATTATTAAGAAGAATTGTAAGAGACACTTAACTGGTAGCTCTTATGGTAGCATTTCAGTATTTTAAGGCTCACCTTTTTAACTTTGGCTTCCTTCAGTTTCTCCAATGCAAGTTTAATCTTGTCAGCTTTAGCCTGTGCCTCTCGTTCTTCCTGAAAACACAAAAAACACTTGGTACACTTCTTGTTAAGTAAGGCCAGAAATTTATGTTTACTGGAAAAGATTTGTGTTTTGTTATTTATATCCAGAACATAAGGCCTGTCATGGGAAACTTCATAGCTACAGGGAATCTCCAGCTTTCCTTGAGCTAATATCTTTCAGTCAAAACTTTGATTTATAAGTCCAATGCTCCATTTTGTTGCGCAGTCATACAGCTCTTATATGATCTGTTCCTCAAATGAAAAACCAAACTCTTCCATGTTTCCATATGGGTTACAGCTTATACAAAAGAGAAGACGAAGGAAGATTTAGCCTCAATGAAACAGCACTATGGAGGCAGTCTCTTGGAAGAAAGGTCTCCTCTCAGTAAAGTGAGGTGAACTAGTTTTTAGGATCTTACAGAAAACTTGGCTTGCAATTATACCACTTAAAATTTTACACTTTCTGTTAAGTACATTAATTGATCTTTTTCACTTGCCATATATAAGTTCTTACTGCACACATACTTGCTGAGAGGAACATTTCCTTAAATTGAGTATCATGGCTTTTATTCTAGTAATAGACCTATTCATATGAACACAGACACAGTTAGACCGACCACTCAAGTTTATTTCAACTTTTGCTGAATCACAGTAAGATTCCTAAAAATCTCAGTATCATCCGGCTCTTCTTTTACAAAGCAGCTGTATCAATATCATGCCTCTCTTAATACTGGTGAGGCCTGTGATCCAAGAAGACTCTCAATACCCAGCTGCTGAGAGGTTTAGGTACACGTACCAGATGCCAGTGCCTACTATTGCCTCTGTGATTGCTGTACAGATTGTGACCATTTCTTTTTGCCATCTATCTTCCCCAGTAGCCTCCCCCAGTCACCATACAGAGTTGAAAAAGTACATTTTGGACAGCAAGTAACTGTGGTTTCTGGTGGTGTCTTGGACTGGAGGGCTTGGTTTCTTTCCAACTTTAAATCCCTGCTCCTCCTATTGAAAACTGTCTTGTCTTTGCTTTCTTGCCTCTTTGCTGATCTTCACTGTCCCTTTTGCTCCCTCTCACTTTTGCAGTTTCCTTTGTTTCAAAGGGGTAGGATTTTATGCTATGGTACGCACAGGTACACCCAGCTTCCAGTCAATGACAGTGGGAGAAGGTTCCTGCCCTGCTCCCACACAAGATTTTACTCTGTGTTACCTTCAGCCTCCATTTTCTACCTTAAAGTTGTAATTTTAGTGGTTTTTAGTCTAAGAAAAACCCAGGATGGCTGTGACATGTGGGAGCTGCACTTGAAAGAAGGCCTAACCAAGCATTGCCACCACTACACAGATATCACAGAATCATAGGGGAAAAAAAAAAAAAGCTAAGAACATTATCTTATTCATCCTGGATATTAGCATCCTTTAGGATGTCAAAAATACAAAGTGAAGTGTACAACCTGAAAGAGATGGCTTCAAGCACATTTGCTGCTGTCCAATTCTTCAGTAAATACCAGGAAATCAGTTTTAAAAAGTCTGGTATTTTTTTCTCCACGTATATGAAAATCCGCATTGCTACAGCTCAGAGATGCTTACCTTTGAGAAACCAAAACCAGCTTCTGTAGTTGTACAGAAGCTGTTGGACAAAAGTGACTTTCACAGTAAGGCTGACTGTTCTACAGAAGGAGGAGCAAGCAGCCTCTCACACTATGGCCCTCCCCTTACCATTTCAAAACATCTCTTCAGGAGGCAGGAAAAGCATCTTAACTGAAGTGGTTGAGTGTGGTGCGGGCCAGCTTCCACTGAAAGTTTAGGCAGGTGTTAACACGGGATGCAGAGTTCACACACTGCACAAATCTGTGCAACAGAGCTCTCACCTGAGAGCCTTCATGTGTTTGTCTGTCTTAATGTAGAAAAAGAAAATTATGCAAAGTAAATAAGCTATCAGGTGCAAAATTCTAGCATTGTTTAAGAAATGCTTTGACAGGCTAAAAGATTTGCTTTCCCCTCTATAATATCACCACGGTTTCTGGATCTTCAAACAGAAGCACATAAAAGTCATCCACACAATGTAATAGAAAATGTAGAAGTCTTGTTTAGCTTAAGGACAGTTTTAAAAAGAAACATCACAGTTGAAGAAAACTTATGAGACAGCTCTATGCTTCCCTGAAAGAAAGGCTGTACTTTAATTTTGGCAAACTTAAAGGTTAAAGAATAAAGTCTTAGTATCACAGGTGTACTGGGAAAAATTAACACTATTATTTGACTACAGACAACCAGAAGTCTTAAACAAAACGTCAGCCTTGATTGGCTCAAGACTCACTTACCAAGAATCCTGGCTGTCAGGAACATGGATTTTGATGAAACAAAAACACATTACATTTAAAGCTGCATTTCATTCTACTGAGCAGAAATGTCATGTCAAAGCAAGTACTAACCAAGACAATAAATACTCATTTGAAATCAGTTCTTTCCACATTAATTTTAAATGGTTATTACCTCCATCATTCACATTGCAACCACAGGCAATTTTGTGGACAGTAAGCCACACAATGGGTATGTCATTTGAATACAACCCATATCAGAAAATGAGGCAAAGGCTGCAGGAGAAAGCAGAACCAGTGCCTTAATAAGGAAATCAACTACTGCAGACAGATTTCTTAGAAATGCCTTTAACCCCTGTTCCCATCCTTCTCCGCCCTCTTCCTGTATCTGGAAAGAGACCAGAAAACACTGCTAGAGATTTAACTCAGCACACAGTCTCAGAGAAACACTTTAATTGAGGGAGACAGAAGCGACTTCCACATACATTTTTGCATTTAAAATTCCAGTTGTGTTAGCAAGTATGTCCTCTTTTCACTGTGAAATCTTGTTTGGCTCTCAGGTAATGCAGGATACCAGCTAACAGAGAATTAGCTCAGTACAAGACTCAAGGGAAAGAGCTGTGCAGCACTGTTGATTTCAGTGAGTTTTAGATCACAGCACCATAAAAGCCCTGGCTGGAAGAGACGTCTGGAGGTCCATAGTCTGGCTCCCTCCCAAAAGCAGGACTGTCACCAACACTAGATCAGCTCAGCCATGATTTCACCTGGCAGAGTTTGGAAAACTTCCAAAGAGAATGTGTGATCTTATTGGATCACCTGCTCCAGTGCTACACCACGGCCTGAAATGGAAAAGGCTTTCCTAATGACCTGTCCAGAACTACAAAGTTACAACTTGTAGCTGTTGCAACCTAACACTATCATAGAAGAATTTGACTCCATCAGCTTTGTAGCCTAAAAATACCTGAAGGGTAGCTGTCATTAGACCACTTCCCAGCCGCCTCTGTCAGACTAAGCAAGCCCAGCTTCCTCAGCCTGTCCTTGCTGGCCCCTGACCATGCCATGCCCCTGGCCATCCCAGTAGCTCTCTGCTGGACACTCTCCAGTGTCTCCACATCCAGAATGTGGAGCAGTCTTCCAGGTGTGGCCTCACCAGTGCCAAGGGAAAGGTATAACAATTCCCTCAGTCTGCTGGCCATGCTCCTCCCAACACAGGGCACTTCCCCATACTGACATGGCCTCGCAGTCACGGTTCTTATTCAACATGGCATCCACTAGGATGCCATCTCCTTTTCAGCAGGGCTGGTGCTCAGCCCGTTGCCTCCAAACTGTACAAACATATGGGGTTATTCCACCCCAGCACAGGACATTGTACCTTGCTGGGTTTCTGAGGGTTTTGCTGACCCAATCCTCACATTTCTCAAGGTCCCCCTGCACTGAAATTCTGCCATTCATCTTGTCAGTCAGTGTCCTTAATTAAAAGCATCTTTAGCACATCTGCAGATGATGTTTTTAATGTCATCACTCAGGTCACAGATTAAAAAGTTAACAGACACAAGCCCCAGTGTGGATCCCACTTGTTACCAGCCAGCAAACCATTGATTACTACTCCTTGAGTCTGGCAGTTTGGGCAATCTCACCTAACCAGCTGCCCTTCCAGATTGTACTTCCTCAGCTTCCAAACCAGACCATTTATAAGCTTGGTACTTCCTTAAAGGTCCCAAGTCTAAATCAAGATGGGGATGTGTTTGTAGGACAATGGATAGAACTTCTCTTGATACAGTCTCATCTACATCAGTTATACCAGTTAAAGACTTCAGCTTCTGAAGCTGTCTAGCTGCTGTTTTTGCAAATGCTGATATTCCTTTAAGAAAGGAAGTTAACTATTAACTTTGAGATACAGAAAAATGGTGAAGTTCTTCCCAGCTTTACAACTTTCACTCTTCAAAGAGCACTGAAAGATCCTATGCACCAAATGAAACTTTATCCAGTGAATCACTTTTTGTATAATCAGAGAGGTCCTCTTCCTAACAAATTTTCTGTTCATTTTGCTAAATATGTTTGTCGTGTGATGCTAAACACAGAGGCAGCAGTGATATGAAGGTGATTCATATTCAGTTTGTGTGGACTTTTAAACTGCAATGAATTGCCCATGGTTTTAAGTAAAACTGACTAGTACAGTTCTATATGGGCTGACAGAGCACTTTTCACATTCCCTAAAGTCTTTCCATTCCCTAAATGTAAACATCTTCTCTCTGTCATAGTTACTATACATATGAATACTGAAAAGAGATGCTTTTAGATCCTTCATGATTTCACATTCATGGTTTTCGGGCTGCATCGCTCTTCTAATGCATGTACTCTCCCCACAGGGTTGTGAAAGGGCAGAATTCTTACATTATCTCCCTCTCCACGACTTGATGTCAAAGAAATGAAACAAAGAAACACTTCTACTAGAAATGTTAGATTCCAGTTGTTAAAACAGATCTGCAAGAAACAGAAACACAGAGGAGGTTGTGGTAAGTCTGAAATTTTAGCGTACAGGTAAGCCAACTGTTTATAAAGTAAGAGCATTTGTCCATATTGCAGATGATCTTCATTACTTCCCTTCAGACAAGACCAAGAAAAGCAGAGTGATTCTGTGTTGAGGTTAGAAGTGGTACTTCTTGGGCTCAGCCTTGCATCCAGTCTTCCAGCAAATTTTGAGTTTTACAATAACTGAACAGCTTTTCCTATTGCAAGAAATCATTCTGGCCAGGGATGGATCTGTTTAACATCCACAGAACCCTCTCATGTGTACCAATAGCACAGACTGCAATGAACAAAACCAGTGACATCTTCACAAAATGGTGGGATCTTTGGCCGTGCTTTGCACTGGTGCCAAAGCCAAGTTCTCTATAAGAATGTATTCACTGATCAGTGCTTATTGAAAAAATTAAGATACAAGTTTTCCATTACAGTAAACCATTTGCAATGATTTATGCCTGTCTTGGGCTATCAAAATGATGACTAGAAAGATGAAGGAATGGGCAATAGGGTCAAGGAACAGGCAGAAATTGCTGAGCCCACAATAACAAAAAACTCTCAGTCCATAGTTCATTCATGTCTCATCATTGCAAAACCTTCCCAGAATGTTTCTACCTGGGACATACACTGTTGTTCCAATGCCAAATACCACTTGCAGAATTACAAGAACTATTGATCACTTAGAACAAGGTTCCACTCAGGCTTACCTGGGTGAGTGGCTCAGGAGGAGGTGGTGGTGGTGGCGGTGGAAGGTCTAAGTCACGGTCTGGAGGTGGAGGGGGCAAGTCATCCCCAAACCATCCAGTAATAGTAACATAGGGACTTGATTTACAATAAATGTCACTATCCAAGCCTGTTGAAGGCTGAGTGACCGTACTCTGCTGGTTGCCAGAAGTAGTTTTTTGGGCTTGTAAAGTTCTCTGTTCAACATCATTTATGTCTGCTACAAGATCAGCCATTAAAGCATCCAGGTCTTTGTCCTCTAGGGCACTTAGGGATTCTGTAAAGAAAATCACAAAATGTGTCAGAGTGAGTGCAATGAAAAACACTACGTTTCCAGTACAGTGGAGAATTGCAAAAGGCATGAATACTGTAAGATATAAGGGTTACGGGAAAGGAAAGAGCATTTTAAATGGGTTCAAGAAAACAAACATATTTTAGGAATAGCCATTAATCTGGTCACACTGAGATTCAGAATACAAAGAATTCTATGAATACAAATCAAACAGGACAGGAAGTTCCACTTTCAGTGATACAGTCTCAGGCTCTTACAATGTTAGGAAACCTGGCTCTCATCCAGCAAGGTTTCTGGGCACATGCTTAGGGATATGGGTACAAGAAATTTCATTAGCTCCCATAAGGCTATTTACTTATCTCAAGTTAAGTACATACATAAATGCTTAGCAAGTTTTGGTATAGCATACAACAAACTGTGTAACTGAGGCCTAGATCAATAGTATCTTCATATATTACCACTATTCTACAACTTTAAAATTAACATGAAGGAGAATAAGAGAGTTCTAAGGTGCAAGAAATTGTATGGTACCATTTGTAGCACCTCAGTAATCGCACGATCAACATCTGTGACATACTTCTTGTAATACGCAGTTCCTATACTGGAACTTCATATGCAATTTCTTCTGTGGTTGTTTTAACTAGCCATGGTAGAAAAGATCCTGTGGAATAACATCCTTCAGGATGACTTTGCTTTCTAGAAGAGAAGTTTACTCTGCTTCACCTGTTATACTAAAAGAGCACTTTTATAAGCTTTTCTTTTCAGTGGGAAAGTTGGCTTATGATAGTCTCTATTTACATAGCTCTACTCACTTTGCTGGTAGAGGAACTAAGTAGTTTAATAGTAAACTGATTCTGGGACAAAAACAGAGGTTGAAACCAACTCAAGCAAATGCAAACAACCAGTCCACAGTAAAAAGAAAAATAAAAACACAAACAAAACCCAAGAGAGGGTTCTCTTTTTAAACCTGGATAAATTCCCTCATTTGGTTTGCCACACAGCCTCAACAAGCAGTTGTACACGGAAAAGTGACAGTGAAAACCAGAATGAGAGTAAGCAATGTAAAGTGGAAGCAGCTGAAGCTGACACTTCCACTGTACAAAAATGCTCATGCAGCTCTGACCTCACACTGAGGAACTTTGCCTATTAAGTTAAATCTTTAAAAATTAAAATTTGTCTATTTTAACTTAAATCTTTTTAAAAGGTTGCATTTTAGAAAGTAATTTTGGGAACTTCTCATTTTTGTTTTCCTCTACACTCAGATAGTTCAAAAAGTCTGACTCCTATTTAAGACCAAACAACGATCCTTTAAAAAAGAATTTGCCCCCTTTGAAGTTTCCTAAATTGAGACACACAAACATACCTCCTCCTCCAGCAAAAAAAGTTGGGCTGGTTTGGTTTGAGTTTTTTTGATCAAGGGTATTTGAAGTTTTTCTTCTCATTTGTTGCTGTGAGGTATTTTTAAATAAGCATAAAAAGCATGAAAGAATCCATTCAGCTACTTACCATTTAAATCTTTAAAACCAACTGTAAAGCTGAATTCATTGTTGGACACTTTGGGCGATGGCGGTTGTACAGTCTCCACTCCTAAACTCTGTTAAAGTAGAAGCAGCAAACAGGCGTTTTATGACATAATTGCTATTACAGACATTAACATTTGTACATCAACTACCTGAATTTGTCTGATGAAATCAATTATTTAAGGAACAGACTGACACACTAGTTCCTGAGATTATGCCTAGACTGGTAAACTAAATAGGGCCAGGACAAGGGTTCAAGCACCATTTTGCAATCATGCCAAGTGTTTAATGCTTTGCATGTTTCCCAATACAATGCTGATCCATGCCAACTGCAACTCTTCTCAGGCAAGACATGGGCTTGGTGTGGGGAGCAATGGAGGATAGGGCTGTTTCTAACAGAGACAGTGGATAAAGCCAGAGTGATTTCTAAGCTTTTGTGGGTTTTTTGAAGGGGGGTGTTGAAAGTGTTTAGTTGCATACACATTTGAGCTACTGGGTGCCATTTGCTCCCAGAGTGCTTTATTCACCAACATAAATGTAACCTAGCTGTTGTTTTCTCATGCTGTTAGGAAAAAACAAAACAAACAACAAACCCCAAAACTCAAACACAACAAACAACAAAACATGCTGCTGTTCGCAATGTAAACTGCAAATCTGTATCATGAAATAGAAAATTCCTAGTCTGTGGCTTGTTTAGGAAGCAGGCAGGGAACCAGTGCTTCACAAGTTAGGAAAAGTGCATACAGTAGAGACAGAAAAAGATAATTCTCCCTTCTGCAGTGAGGAAGGTTATAGCTATAATAAGCAAACACTGTAAACAAGACTAGAAGGAACTGCAAGGGTCTGCCTTGACCATGCACCTGTTCTAAGGCAGGTCAGTTATACCTGGCTCATAGCTGAAAAATGCACACCTAACCTGATCTAAAAAGCTTCCTATTAAGACAAATTCCATAACACCTCTGGCAACCTGTTCCACGCCTTCACTATCAAATTCATTAATCCTGCCATCAAACCTTTTGTGTGATTCTCAACCTAAACTTCCTCTGCTGCAGCTAAAGACCATTCCCTGTTTTCCTGCTCTCCATGAACACGAGGAACCACTTCTTTCTGCTCAGATGCTGCCTTTGGTGTATTTTAAGATTTTTATCAGTCTCCTCTTCTCTAGACTAAACAACCCCCATGCAATCTTTTCTCACAGGTCATGTTTCTTTTCCCCTCACAAATTCTGATTGCTTTCCTTTGGATTTTCTCCAGTTGACCCTCCCTCTCCTCTAAATGCAGTGCTAACATTGGACACAGTTTCTCTCTTGAGCTCTTACCAATGCTAAGCAGAACGGAAGGTTTACTTCATACATCCTACAAGCTACACCCTTGTTTATACATCCTTGGGAGATGTTTGTCTACTGGTGCTCATCCTCAATTTGTACCAGAGACATTTACATTTCTTAGAGTTGCCTGAAGCTGACAGTCATTTTCCATTAAAATTAATGCAAGTGTTTTTCTTGGCAACTCTTTTCACCTATTTCCCACCCAGAACAGGTTTTTTTTCTGAAGTTATAAAGAGCTGGAAATCACAGCAGTGATAACTTTAAGCACTGTTTCTGTGTTAATACTCTCTCTCATAAAAATAGGCATGGTATAAATAGGAGAAGAGGAAGAAATTAAGCACATGAGAGAGTTTTACAGTGCTGGGTGGGGGGGGAAGAGGACACAAAATGTATTGATGAAACAGACTGTAAGAGCATAAAGGAGACAGTTTCATTACTAATCTAGCTAGAAGTCAGCAACTCATAATGGCCATAACAGTGCAGAAAAAGAAAAAGAAACCACATGCAAAGGGCAATTAAAGAGAAAACAATCAAAATGCTAAAAAAGAAGTTCAAAATTACGTATGTAGAAATAGCATAAAAGCCCAATTCTGAATTTGCATTTATTTTTCAGCCTTCTTATGCAATATGAAGGCATTTCCGTTTGCTTCTACCATTTACACTTACTTTAGGAACAGAAAAACAGATTGGTGAAAAAGGGTGAAAAACTATGTACAGTCTCATCTGGGAAATTCAGAGTCCTAAGGAACTGACAGATGCAAGTCTGTTAACTGAAAGTCTTCAGGCTTTCAGACAAGCCTGTCTCCTTCCATACAATGCTGAGGTAAGAGGTGATGACAGCACTTTAGAAAAGTCAGTCTCCATCTTAGGAACGTGCCCAATCCCATCCAGTACTGTACTGATGAGTGGAGAGACAAGGAAGTCACTCTTTTACTCTTTTCCCATCATCTGCAGTGGTAACAGTGCTGTCCCCAATCCAAGGAGGCAAAATTCACCCTAAGCAGTATTTGGTAATTTTCAAGGCATAATAATGAAATAAAATTACCCTTAAAGCACACTTTATATACATATATACATATATATACACACACACAAACACACACACACACACACACACATACATATATATATATATAAAATATGAATGGTTATAAAAAGCCCTTAAAAAGCGCAAAGGCTACCAAAGGGCAAAGTACTGTGACTTGACAGCTAAGAATGTCATGTGAAACCTTGGCTTGCACACAGCTGAAGCACAATTCCTGTTCTGTGACTCAGAAATATTGGTATTTAATTTGGCAAGCACTGGGATTCACCAAGAGAAAAGACCCCTCAAAACAGAGGCTGTAAGCAATCAAACTCACACAGAATCCAAGATGACAGCTTGTGTTTTCAAGCATACATTTATTAAAATACAACAAATTTATTTACTTTGTGAGGTGTTTTTAGAAATAAAAATTCTTCTTTCATTAGGTTTTGCAGGGTGTATTCCATGACTATAGGTTTAGAAATAGGCTTGTGCTGTTTTACAGTTTCCTCTCAAGAGTGTATTCTGCACTGGCAATGATGTCTCTAAAAGTTATTAAAGGTCACCCTAGCTTAGTATTCTGCCACACTTAAATGTTACTCTTATGCATATATTCAAAACGTTGCTTTCATTCCGAAAGTTTACGTTTGACACTCAGACTACAACCCATTTACCTATGTATGCAAAGCATTCATACCTGAAACTTGTGACTCAAACTCTTCCCAGTTTGACAGAATCTTTCTGTTTCTTGGGACGAAGTCCAGAGGAATTTAAACTGTGCTGGGTTTTTTTTTGGAGAAAGTGTCTTTCATAAGCACTTAGCTCTCTTTAACAATGTAGCCTGCACTGATGTTACCTTCTTCTTCTTTCAAAGGTCAATCAGAGAAATTTAGTTGAAGGTTTTTCAAAATAATGTATCTGTATTTGAGTGGAGGTACATGAAAAATGAAGAAAATTTGCCTCTTTTCTCTAACACATAATAGCTATTTTTCTAATCTTGATGGAAAAAAAGAATTATTTACCTGGGTCAGCATGTCCATCTCCCCAAGCAAATTGCTGAACATTTCATCTATATCATCACATGTTTGCTCCATCTGCAAGAACAAAAATCCACAGACAAGGAATCATCGTAAGTTCATTTCAAAGCCAGCAATAGTAAAAAATATTCTTTTCTATTGTGTTCCAAATTAACTTTAAAACAACTGTTCATGACTTGCAAAAACCTCCATCTGTAGTTTAGAAATAACTACTAACAGATCAGAATCTCAGTCCTGTATATGCTTAAACACACACTAAGGCTCTACACTCATTAGGAGTCCCAACAACCTCCTTTATTATTTTATTTTCATAGGAAGTCACTAGCTAATAAACCATGGTTGTATCTTAAACATCAAAGAAATGTAGCTAGTAAGATGGAAAAAATGTTTTGAGGTTGAGAAATTTCTGAACGCTTCATCTTGAAAGCTTTCTTTCTTTGGCATAGATGACTAATACAACAGGAGTTTATTAGGTGTTATCTAGTACAGGACCTGGTTATGGTTAGGTACATGACTTAACTTTTTATCTCAATATTTCTCCTTGTTTTCTCTCATATACTAGTGCACTGAGAGAGCTCCAGTCTTACCTAACCTCAAGACATCTGAAGGAGAGCATCAAGACAACAAAAACAGGTACATGTTGCATGACAGTAAATGGCAGCTCTTGTTGCAAGAGGAGGGTGTAAGGAGAGCACCACACACTGGTGGTGCTGAGACACTGAGGAGGTACAGCTTCTGTAATAATCCTCTTTCTCATAAATTTGTTCCCTTGCAGGGAGAGAAGTAATGTAAAAGGGTGTCCAACATGGACCACTGCCAGAGACGAGAATTATAAACATCATTTTCTTATGGGGCCCAAGCCTGCTAGGGATTGAGAACTCTGGTACTGATGACACAAAACTAGGGTCAAACTTTAAATTTATAAGTAGTCCTATAGGTTCACTGGGTTGGTGTGCACCTGTACTGGGTTTAAGTGGCAAGGTTTTGGTAATGGGGTCTACAGGGGAGGCTTCTGTAACAAAACACCAGGAGCTACCCTCATGTCAGAGACAGTAGTTCCAGCTGGCTCCAAGATGGAGTTGGTGCTGGCCAGAGCTGAGTCCATCAGCAACACTGGTGGGACCTCCAAGACAACATACTTAAGAAAGGGTAAAAAGTGCTGCACAGCAGCTCTAAGTGAGGAGGGAGAAAATGGGAGAGAAATATCCCTGCAGTCAGTGAAGAAGGAGGGGGAGGAGGTGCTCTAGGTGCAAGAGCAGAGATTCCCCTGCAAGCCCATGGTTGATGCAGGTTGTTCCCCTGCAGCCAGTGGCAGCCAATAGAGAACCATGGCAGAGCAGATATTCACAGTGCAGTCCATGGAGGACCCCATGTCGCAGCAGCTGGAAATGCCCTGAGGGAAGCTGCAGCCCGTGGTGTGTCCATGCTGGAGCAGTCTCCTAGCAGGTAGTGGAGCCTGTGGAGAGGAGCCCACACGGAGCAGGTTTTGTGGCAGGACCTGTGACCCTGTAGGGTACCCACACTGGAGCAGTCTGGTCCTGAAGGACTGCACCCCATGGAAAGGGCCCACCCTGGAGCAACTCCTGAAGAACTGCAGCCTGCGGGAAAGTCCCACCTTGGAGAAGTTTGTGAAGAACCCTCCTCTATGGGAGGGCCTCCACACTGGAGCAGGGA
>NW_010201557.1:76378-92362 GCF_000695765.1 Mesitornis unicolor
AGAGGAAGGAGTGGCAGAGAAAGTGTTATGAACTGACCACAACACCCATTCCCCATCCCCCTGCACTGTTTAAGGGGGAAGAGGCAGAAGAGGTGTGAGTGAAGCTGGGCCTGGGAAGAAGGGAGGGGTGGGGTGAACATGTTTTTATTTTTGTTCTCATTTCTCACTATTCTACTAATTAATTGGCAATAAATTAATTTTTGTATGTTGAGTCTGTTTTGCCCGTGGTGATAATTGGTAAGTGATCTCCCTGTCCTTATCTCAGCCTATGAGCTTTTCCATTGTATTTTCTCTCCCTGTTCTGCTGAGGTGGGGGGAGTGATAAGAGTGGCCTGGTGGAAATCTGATGGCCAGCCAAGGTCAACATACAGCACCTGACAGGATGAAGACCAACGTGATGCAAGAAAGCAATCAACTGAGGACAGGAACAACTCTAATGACAAAGACTGGCAAGAACAGAAGACCAGCAAGTATCCTGTTCTTCAACCTTAACACTTTCCCTTTAATAGAGCATCTTGAGTCATGTAACTATTCCATAGTTAAATGATAAAGGCCATTGAACCACCGAAATCAATGTCTGTGGTTTGGTAGGATGTCATTAATATGACAGCTAATAGTGGAGCAATCTGAGCTGCTCTGCCTCCTTTAGACTTGGTCTTTCCGGCATCTACATGAGTAAGACTGGCCAAATTTCCACCTGTCCTCTGACCACCTGTGTTATCCCCGACACCAGAACTCATTAGAAGTAGGCACGTACAGCTTTTAGCAGTCAGGCTCAGGGCATATTCTACCTGCTTTAGACTTTTCTGAAGCTGGTATAACTAAACACAGCAAAGGAATCCAGGAACTAGACTTGACAGAAATCAACAACTTAAAGATTTGGGAACTTGATGCCCTTAAATAATAGGATGCAGGGCTGAGGGCAACTCTAGCCCAACAGTGGAGATGGCACAGCTGTGCCCACGTAACAGGGCACATGGCTGAACGAACGGAGAGCTGAAGTCATCTCATCTGCTTCATTTCCAGCTGAGGAAGTCACGCCGGATGGCTCACTCTCTGTATGTATCACAGTTATCAGACAGAGCTTTCTATACAAAATTCCATTTCTGCAGATTCAGCAGTACACTGGTTGGGTAAATGATGACTGAATCTTAATTCATTTACTTGAATCAACAGCTGTGTAGCTTCCTACACACCTGGCACTTGGAGAATCAATTTTCATAAAAAAGATAAAATGGCACTTATTTAATCAGGCAGAGTGAAGTCAGATTTGTTATGTGACAAAAAATGGAGCAGCACCTCATACTGACAAGTATCTCATCAGTGCTTAAATAACACTGAATAATTTTGTGTTTTCCTGTTTTCTGATTTAGGAGAACAAAATATCTGCTGGAGGAATCTTATCAGCTCTAACCATTTGTATGTTTTTGTGGTTTTTTTAAGCACCAGTTAGATCTACTTTCAGGAACAAGTGTTCATACTGGTTCCTTTATTAAACTGAAATCCTGCTTTGCTATATTTTTCCAGAATAGAAATAAGAAAATGGCAAAAAATGACTCTTGGGTTACAACCAGGAGGTGTTATCAAGAGGAGGAGTAAGAATTGTCTAAAAAAGGGGAAAAAAAGGAAGTGTAAGAACCCTTTTCAGTAGTTAACAACAAAACCAAAAAAAAAAGGCAAGAGAACTGAATACTGGGTTACACAACACTTTCACCAAATTTCATTATTTTTACAGGTTCTAGTAAATTCAGAGCTTCTTTCTTTCCAATTATATGATTTTTCTGAATCTTCAGGCACATTCAATTCGTAAGAAAAATAATGTAATCCTACGAAAAAGCAACGTGCAAAGAATTCTGTAAGGATTTCCACTGTAGTAAATTAGAGCTGAGTTAGTCACCGATGACTTTTCCTTATCAATTCAAATAAATTACAATTAATACTAGGATGTTAGGGGTTTTTTTGGTTTTTTTGTTGTTGTTGTTGTTGGGGTTTTTTTTCCACCTTAAGCACATGGGCAAGGGAGAAAGCCTGAACATATATTTTTAGAATGAAAGACGTCGGTGCCCCTTTCAATGAACACAACCACAGGCCCCTACTGGTATCTTTTTTTCCTTTTTTTTTTTGTCTTGAATTTTTATTGACCAGGTTTAGGAAGACAAAATTAACATCATAATCACCAAATACCCTGAAAATATTCTTATGTTAGAACACACTGAATGATTTCTTAAACTGATATGAGAACTTTCCAAAGTCATCAGGGATTTTGTCAAGGGCTAGAAAAGCCAAGGATAGTAAAGTGAGTTCCCAAAATGTGGAGCTGCAAAAAAGTGTCCATCCACTTTCCTCCTATTTGACTTCTCTCCACAATAATTTCAGTTTCTTTTATCTGATTGTCACAGGAGGGGCAAACAGACAAAACAGTACCCAGATTTGGGAAACTATCCCATTCAAGGAAGACATTGCTGCATTTTGGACCAGCAAATTCTTTTGACATTTATAAGTAACCTTGAACTTACTCAAACCAGAAACTCAAAGTGAAACCTGCAGGTGTATGAGCTATTATTAACACAAAGGGGGAAAAGATTTACCAAAGTCCCCAGAATGATATTGAGTTTCATATTCAATCCTCCTCTGTATTCACTGAACAGTAACTTTTCTGTCAGGTTTTTCTGTATATAGTACTAATATTAATAACACTTAAAATCCCTATCAGCTACAATAAACCAGAGAATAATTTTTTAAAAATACAGTACTTTTACAGTCTTACTTTTAAGTTTCCTATGTTATACATAAAATTTTAAGAAAAAAATCAGAATTAAAATAAAAAGAGGAAACTGTGGTT
This sequence comes from Mesitornis unicolor, assembly GCF_000695765.1. Taxonomy (NCBI): domain Eukaryota; kingdom Metazoa; phylum Chordata; class Aves; order Mesitornithiformes; family Mesitornithidae; genus Mesitornis; species Mesitornis unicolor. The sequence goes on from NW_010201557.1 coordinate 79,221, forward strand.
GTCAAGAATAAACATGCTAAAAAGGGGCTTGTGTGAGGGCACACATGTGAAACCTAACCTATTTTTCAAGTGATTGATTTTCAAGTTGATGTCTTTTAGATCACTTTTTGAAGTAACACCAAGCAAACAGGCAAAGGTATTTCTTGTGCTTTACCTCCTCCAACTTTCTCAAATCTTCATTGAGCTCTCATGAAGAACTTTTTTTTTTTTTAAATACTCCCACATTTCTCACACTGTATATCTAAGGGGCTTGGGGCTTTTTCTCCTCAGCTTCCTATTCTAACCACCAAGTCTCACTATTTAGTTTATGCATATTAAACTCTCACAGGTTTATATAATACATAAATATCGACTCATTGGCTTTTGACTCATCAATATATTTATTCACCCCATCATTTACCAGAAGTCCCCCAGACCTGATAAACCTACTATTTTTTTACCTTCTCAGTTTTGTATTTAGCAGCCTCTTTGCTGATAAAAAGAATTTAAATCATCTAGCATCTTTGTATTCCAGCTCACCCACTGAAAAAATATTGTTTGTGCATATCTGTTCCTAATTCTCCTTATCCCTTCGTGTCTGTCTTTTGTAGTGTCCATCTTTTCTCCATCACACGCTTTGTTGCCATTCCCAAAGACCATTTGCACCCACTCAGGTGCCTCTATGAGGAGGCCTCCAACCATTTCCTTTTCACAAGAACCACCCCTGCTGCCCTGGATGATAACACAAAATTTCTGTGCGCTAAACTTGGCAACAGACGCACACAAAACTTCTTCCCTCTCCTAAATACCTACTCCATATATACCTTTATTTTGAAATTGAGATGTAGATTTCTACATTTTTTGAGCTATGGGCTAGGAAGTTGGAATTAAGTTATCTCACTTCTGACACCGGAGAAATTTGGCAGGTGCACAGAAAAAAAGGTAGCTCACAGAGATGGACGGGAACACTCCCTGATCCAACTTGTTGTGCTTGGATGAACAATGTACTCTGCTGACAGCAAACCACACTGTTTTCCCATGGGGATAGTCCAGTATTCCAGGGCACCAAATAAAAACATTGACTGAGAAACTTCTTGCTCAGATGCAAGAATGGAGAAGCAGTCCTTGCACTCAGTTTTGAGGTGCACAATCTTACCTGCAGAACCTCAATCTTAAGTAGAGCCTCACTTACATTACTTAGTGTCATGCATTGACAGGTGGAGGAGGAACTGCCTTTCCTTGTTTATAATATGAACTCTGTAATTAGAATCAAGATATGATTTCTGCATGGTTGCATACATTTTGATTTCTTAAGATACCAGAGAGAATAGTAGAACAACTTTAATTATTAAGAATGAAGTTTTGCAATTTGCACACTTATGTAAGACAACAGCACTATGTCTATGAACAATACACAGGAAGCTGAATTGTTTGATACAATCACTATCACTTGGCAGGAAGCTAACAGAAGGAGTAGTAAAACAATGGCAGCCTGCTTAAAAAATAAATTATTAAAAAATAACATGAAAGCTGACAGGGTGATCATATGGTGTAACTCAAAAAACAAAACACCAGGCAGGGTACTATAGCGAGTAGAGTTTGAACTGTCAGTATCTGATATCCCTGAGAATTACTTCAAGCCAGTCCCGTTCAACAGGAAGAGTGGTCTCAGTCACACGCCAAGAAGGCTTCTGCACTTGCAATCTGGAAACAAGCTCAAAGCCCTTCTGCAATACCAAAAAGGAAACACTAACGGTATTGCACACACGATTACCATCTCTGCAACTCAGCCTCAGTTGAGCTGACGCAGTTTAATCAACCTAAGGGCTACAAACAAAAAAAACAACGAGGAACTGCATGGTATCAGTAGAACAAAGACATACTGTGGATTCATGCTACAACCAGTATTAGGAACCAGTCCACTGAGTGATCTGGTGGGTGAATACTTACAGAGACATTCATTAAATTCAAAGTATTGTTGTTATTCTTAAACTGTTACATATGCAAATACCAACAATCAAAATACACAAAGTCTGTTTTTACAGGTCACGTGGAAAGACCAAAAGCACACCTCTACCTCCTACTCCCTACACTACAGCATGTGTCAGAGTACCAAGCCATCAAAATGAACACAAGCTGTTTGACCGCTATCAGCATCGTAACTTCCTGCTAACACTTAATGCTTAAATGCTTTTGGGAGTGGAATGAAGAAATCTTTAAAGTTTTAGAGAGAGCCACCATGAGGCCAATGATTAAATCACTCAAACCAGGGATTTATCCTTATCTATGGCAGACTATGCAAAGTAGATCAACCCGTATCAAAGGCACGAAAGCAGAGGAGAATTAGGGAAGAGATGAAAGTGACAGAAGCCCCACTGTGAAGAGCAAAGCTGGAAAGAGGGTAACATTGTCACAGGAAACAGATGTGAAAGTAGTGCAATTTAAAAAAATGCATCAAAACCTAGAGGAAAGTTACTGAGGCATCATTTTGTCCTGGCTTGTAAAACAAAATCAATGCGGTAGTAAATGAAACTGAAAGTCTGCATAACTGTTCCCCAGCAATGTGCACAGTGTAGCTGTGAAACTCATCATCAAAACTGGTGAGTTGGCAAGCTGAGGAGTTGGTTTTCTCTACCGGCAGTTACAGCCAGAAGTGTCACTATTTCAGAGAGTTTCAGGCAAGGATGATGAACCTCATGTTTCACGACCTAAAACAAAGGCTCCACCAATTTGGATCCAGAGTAAACCTGTCTCTCATGAAAGCTTATCTCATACCTTCCAGCACAGGATTTCTTGTACCTCCTTTACCCACTGCTGGAGACAACTCACTGGCCAAACTGACTGCAGATCTGAAATAGATCTAACTAGGTTTCTTACCATGATTTTAGTGCTAGGTGTCAAGAAAAACTGACTACTCAAATGTCTCTCCTCTACTTACGTGAGGTAGGATGGAAGTTCCTTAACCAGCTATTGCATCACGTCTAGTAAAAAGTCCCTAAGAGACATTTAGGTCAATATTTATGAAGCAGAATACAAGAGGACATATATCTCTGCAGAATTCAGCCTAGAAGAATAATTCAATTAGTTACTAATTCTAGTAGGTACTAAGAAAATAAATTTAAGTTTTGGAGTGATAAAGGAGAAATGGCAGCTGTCCCCAGGCTTTCAAAATCATACCCAGATGTGGAAATTAGCATGTTCTAAAGACTTTTCTCTTTCTTACCTACATAAGATGACCCTGTATCACGTAACTCTCTTCTGTTTTAATACTAACTCATACTTTGAGAAGGATGGATCAAAAGCCATTAGACTGCTTCCAGCACCGCACTTTCCTAACATTCAGAAGTGTGGTATTTTCCAAGAAAAAGCTTGCACACATAGGTAACTCTGAAAGCAGTTTCTTACTCATATCACTTATTGTTCTGGGAAATCTGGTGTGCCAATGATCTAAGATTTATCTGCAGCTGAAACCAAGTTGCATATTTATCTCAAGGATGGGTGTGACATGCCCTAACTCTCCTCATGGTGGTTAGACAGGGACACCCTAAAACACCAGGAGCTGCAGAAAGACTGGTACAATTGCAAAATATCCTTCCAGGTTTAAAAGCAAGTAATATTTGGCTTTGGATTAAAACAAAAATGGCAGATAAACACAATAATGTGAGAGAATCATTGTCTAATATTAACCTGAGGCACTAGAGCATCTTCAGGTGACTACGCCACTAAAAAACCAAAACAACCCAACAAAAACACTTCACAGCATTTTTTCACTGATTGCTCCACATTTTTTTTATACACTGTGGAACCAATTTTGACTCCAGTTGACCTGTTATCTTGTATCACATTGCTCATAATGACACTAGCCAGGCACATCTGATATTTAGGCTTATTACTAACTTCAGAATCATCCATCCAGGTGTAAGCACAAACATCTTTAGATAGAGCACTCCAAACTCACAGATCCTACTTCTGTTTCACAGAAACTGTAATGATGCCATTTATAGAATTAAACCTCTTGACAGCTTGTTTCCTTTTTTGCTGTTCTGGAAATTCACACTTAACTCACTTGTATTACAGGCACAAGCCTGCAGTTAGGACTGAATTTGGAAGAACTGTAGAGTGGTTTAGGTTGGAAGGGACCTTAAAGCTCATCCAGTCCAACCCCTGCCATGTGCAGGGACACCTCCCACCAGCCCAGGCTGCCCAAAGCCCTGTCCAACCTGGCCTTGAACACTTCCAGGGATGGGGCAACCACAACTTCTCTGGGCAACCTGTGCCAGTGTCTCATCACCCTCACAATAAAGAATTTCTATTATCTAGTCTACATCTACCCTCTTCCAGTTTAAAACCATTACCTCTTGTTCTATCACTACATGCCCTTGTAAAAAGTCCCTCCTCAGCTTTCTTGTAGGCGTCCTTTAAGTACTAGAAGGCCGCAATAAGGTGTCCCTGGAGCCTTCTCTTCTCCAGACTAAACAACCCCAACTCTGTCTGCTTGTCTTCATAGCAGAGGTGCTCCAGCCCTCAGATCATCTTCATAGCCCTCCTCTAGACCCACTCCAACAGTTCGATGTACTTCTTATGTTGAGGACTCCAGAACTGGATGCAGCACTCCAGGTGGGATCTCACAAGAGCAGAGTAGAGGGGTAGAATCACCTCCCTCAACCTTCTGGCCATGCTTCTTTTGATGCAGCCCAGGATGCGGTTGGCCTTCTGGGCTGCAAGTGCACATTGCCGGCTCATGTTGAGCTTCTCATCAACCAGCACCCCCAAGTCCTTTCCCTCAGGGCTGTTCTCAATCCATTCTCCACCCAGCCTGTATCTGTGCTTGGGATTGCCCCAACCCAGGTGCAGGACCTTGCACTTGGCCTTGCTGAACGTCATGCAGTTCGCACAGGGCCACCTCTCCAGCCTGTCAAGGTGCCTCTGGATGGCATCCCTGCCCTCCAGTGTGTCAACCAAACTACATAGCTTGGTGTTGGCAGCAAAACTGCTGAGGGTGCACTCAGTCCCATCGTCCACGTTGCTGACAAAGGTGTTAAAGAGCATCGATCCCAATTCTGACCCCTGAGGGACACCACTCATCACTGATCTCCACTTGGACATCGAGCCATTGACCACAACCCTTTGAGTGAGACCATCCAGCCAACTTCTTATCAACTGAGTGGTCCATCCATCAAATCCATGTCTGTACAATTTATAGACCAGGATGTTGTGTGGATCAGTGCTGAATGCTTTGCACAAGTCTAAGAAGTCTTTATTAGTCCAAAAGATCCAAATTTCATAGCTCTGAAAGCTACACTTCTGCACTTCAATGATGACAGCAGTTGTATTTTACCCTTGTTTTGCCAAGATGATAATGATAATTTAAACACCACAGGAATTCCTATGCATGAGTACACCAACTGAGCACAAGTACCATCTTTTTCACTGACACATATTCAAGTGCCTCCTTCTCCATTGGCAAGAGAGTTTTAGCATGCTTGTAAAGCACCACAGGACACTGAGCCTGAGGCCATCCTTTAGATGATGCTGCCTCAGCATCCACCACCTCTTTGCTCCCCAGCCTTCCCCTTCCTCCTGTTTACCGCCCCAAACACATACTTTCTTCTTCATCCCACTTGCTGAGAGTGGTGTTTGGGAGAACCAGCTGTGGGCCCCATTCTTCGCGTGAGGCGGGATGACAAAACCACTGAATGGTCACAGACGCTCAGTTAAGAGAGATTACCTAAAAGCTTATCCACAGTGTGTCAGGAGGAAGTTACTCAAGGCCAGAGGAGAGGGAAGACAGGAAGAACATTTAACCAGTGACAGGCAGCATATGCTATGGCTACAGAAAAGGAGTGCAGAGGGATATGGATTGCAGGCCTGGTGTAAGACAATTCATTCACCAAGCTCCTCTGCAGAACTACTCTCAGGCACAGACAGAGTCTAGATCCTGGGCTCTAGAAAATGTATCCCAAATGCACTTGAGCAGCTTAGGACTGTGAGTTAAAAAGCACCTTATGCAAGGGGAAAAAGAAACACCAGCATAAAGCAAGCACTCTGGGAGGCAAAAGCTGGGGAGCAATTTCTACGTGCCAGAACTTCACTTTGTAGCCTCCTGTCACCTCCCCCAGGGGACTACTTTTAAAGAGCTGGAAAGCAATGCCACTTTCGTTCAATGTTACACAGCATCCTCCCAGCAGTTAGTGTGCTTTAGTCTGGTATGCAGGACTAAGAACATTACAGAAATACTGTAGGGCTACAGATTTGGTCATGTTTTTCCTTTGCCACTGAATTATTTACTACAGAACGGTCCAGTTTGGGGACGTTTTCCCCATGAGCCATACAGGCAGCACAAACTCTCTCTGTAGAATTAAGTGGTAGAAGTAGACATATTTCCAGTCCTATGTCTTCACACAGTTCATAGAAGAAACAATTCCCTATTCTGTGCCAGATTACTGGCATGTAAGAACAAGATCTCCATTCTCCAAGAAAAGGCAGAAAGCCGGATGGAAGCGAGTCCCCTGAGCTGGATTCAGCTCATGAACCACCCAGAGCCGACCTAGGCTCATCCATCTCGTGCTGATAACATGTCTGCTTCAGCTCTACTCAGATATAAACAACTGCAGATATACAAGTTACCAGAAAATATGAATCTCAGTTCTAGGTGCCTACCATTCCCTGCCTTGATGGGAGAGCATGACAGTGAAAGAGTAATGTAAGTCTGCATAGCATAAATTTATTCTGTTTCCCCATTCCTTCCCATAATCTGTAGTTTGCTGATGCTGGTGTAATGTTTTCCTTCCTGTTTTTTCCAGTTTCTCAACACTGCTGTACAGAACTTACGTGACAACAAGATACTGTCTTCCACTTAAAAAAACTCAAAACACAACACTGCCAGCAAATAAGAATAGAGCAATTATTATTAATTTTTTGATCCAGCAGAATGCTCAGCCTAACTCCACCCTGCAATGGAGCAGATGGGCTACAAGCATTTAATTTCCATTCGCTACTTTTGAACTATTGCCACAGTTCTGTTATCCTCAGGTCATTCCTATAGGAAGTGTGTCTTGTCTACTAAATGAAGATTTTGATATTTAGCTTCACAATCCATAAGGTAGGCTGATCCCACATGAGCAGATAGTCTGATGAGCAGAAAATGGCAAACAAGGAAGCCCACAGACAAGAGAGGAAGGCACACAGGGAGCCACAATGGGGGAGAAAACTTCCCCTCCCCAATTCCCTACAGAATCAAGAGATGTTAAGTATGGAATAATGAAAATAGTAGCACAAACTTAAGAAAAAAGAAAGGAAAGAAAAGTTACAGTACGAAATTTAACCACAGGAACTGCTATGTTGAGTAATCAATAGTTCATCTTTTCCAATACTCACTCCCTCCCACAATGAGCCTTTAGAGGTAAGTGCGGGATATGTGATAAGGGTCCATGATGGAACTCTCTACACATACAAATAACTTATTCCTAGGTTGTAGTCATGAGCAAAACCTCTAAGTCACCATCTTATCTTATGATCACATGCTCTTATTACTGTCAGAGATGTTTAAGGGAGGGCATACATGGTATGGGAAAGAAAGACTGAAAGAAGAAAAGACAATAGTATAAAATGCTCTAACATATAAAAGTAAAGCAAAAGAGTGAAAACAGACCTGTAAAAATTTTATTGAACCTCTTTCATACAGTTTGTGTATTAAAATCAAAGGAAGCAAATAATGTTCTAATACGAATTTATAGGTATTTCATGGCAGTACAGTGCTCAGTACCATAGTGAGTGGTAGAAAAATTAAATTAAGGGTTTTTCTCTAAACATTATTTTCAGCTTTACTACTGACTGAAGAATCAGGTAGAATTTCAAGGCCATTACTGACTTTCCACCTAGAAAAGCTGTTTCTTTCAGTCTTTATAATGCACAGTGATCACAGTTTTAAGCAGTGGGTTTCAGACAAAGATCTGCAAAGAAAGTGGAAGCCTGGAGTCACCACAGATGGGATGTTATATTGGTATGGCTGTGGCTGCTTTGCCACGGCCCAGCAAGCCCCAAACCACACAAAGGAAACAGTTATGGGAAGAAAACGCAGCAAGAGAAGAACCTTGTGACATTTCCAGTGGAATTCTTCCATTTCTGTAAGATTTTCCATGAGAAGAAAATGCCACTGCCTCCCTCTCTTTTTTCCCCCTACCAAGCAAGAGGGGGGCTGGAACAACTGATCTGGTCAGAGACAGCAACTCCATCATAACACAGGGGAGACAGAGATGGTCAATCTAGTGACAGATACAAAAGGCTTTGCTGAATTTCATGGAAGAACATGGCCCCCATGGGACAAAACTGCTGTTCAGTTTATGCTGAATCCCTTCCTAGGACTGGCACCCAAAACGACTGGCTAATTCGTATTTGCTCGCTCAAACATAAGGTCTGCCATTAGGTCCCCTTAGTCATGAAGATGTGGTCACCGAAGAACAAAATTAAGCTGTAACCTCAACAAATATTTGGGAATATTATCTGTGTTCATGTTTTTAAGATGCACTCTCACTCACCCAGGGTTAGCTCACCAACGTGAGTCCTCCAAGCCACATGTATACCAGATCTTCCAAATATAAGATTTCACCAAAAATCACAGAGAACAGTAATGCAGACATGACTGTTACTGAAATTATTATTTTTTTAAATTTGCAATCAGACAAAAAAAAAAAAACACATGAACTTTCAAAAACACTTTTTGAGCTGATATATCCTTATTTCTGTGCTTCAATGAAATTCCTATACCAAGTGAGAGAATGGGGTTTTCTAATACAATTAGAAAGTACTAGAAAAACTTCAAAAGCACATCAAAATCTTGCTCTGAAGCAGAAGAAAAGTAATCATGTGTCTGCAGTCTACGATACCTGAAGATGCAGAGAGAGCACCAAACCAATCAACTAAGGCCACTAAGAAGCAAGTTTAATTTGCTGCCGATACAGACTTGATGCCAGCAGGTAAGTGACAGTTTTGTCAGACTTCACCACTCTCTTGGTGAGCTGCCTTCTAGGCAGGCACATTAAATGGCTTAAAAATGGGGACTCAAAAGGTAATTTCCATTTTCTAATCAGCAAAAGCATCTGGTGAGTGCCTCTATGCTTTTGGCTCCTAGCTGTTGGCTCTATGCTTGATGGACTGGCAATGCTGCTACAAGCAGATTTGCTCCCCATATATCCTCACCTCTCTCTAACAGGTGCAGGTAGAATGACAGAATTGTCACCAAAATATTTATCACTTGGATTGTCTGAGGACAACTGAGAACTTTCTGTTGTTAGTGATATCACCCACATAGGGTCTGCCCATCACTGACAGCAGAGACACAAGGAGTTTCATTCTTTAATATTAGCGTTACATGTCACTCTTTTACATCCGCTGCTTTAGATTACAGGCAAATACAGAGTGAAAGTAAAAACAGAAATGAACTGATGAGATACATCCAGTGCAAAGCTTCCATCAGAAATGTCTCTGTATGCATTTCTAAACAGTGTCAAAGAAAAATTTGGTTCATATACACTGAATCTTTTTTTTTTCCCCTAAGATCCATAGTACACACACTGCCTAAAATACTCCTAATAACTGTAGCCCTAATTTATTTGAGCCTAAACTCATGACACACTGGATCAATGCTCAACAAGAAGAAGCAGTGCTGTGTGCAGGCTGACGTAGCTTCTAGTAGCAAAAATTCTGAGAGTAATTAGCTCGTCACACATCTAAAAAAGGTCACTTTACTGGAAGAAAGGCTTTGAAACTAATGACAGACAAACTTACTAAACAGTCATTATCAAACTAGTTTGTGAATTCCCACATTCAAGTTATAATTCAGATCAAAGTAATTGGTGCTTCCTTTTCATTCAGAGTCCAGGAGCAATATATAAACTAATTCTGAGGGGTGGTGAGGAACACATGTTCATGTACATGATCAAAAAAGTCTCCCACAGAAACTAAAGAACATGGCACCCTAGCTTCTTTCTTTCACAATGCAGCATACTATCTCCTACACTGGCAGCTATCCTGTTAATATCTAGGGTAGCCATAAATCAACAGGCTGGATGATAAGGAAAGCTGTCTAAAATGCCTGCTTTTCCAGAGCAATTTTACTGTATTATGGATCACTCCTAATCATGAAAAGACCTACAGTGGAGTTGCTAAGAAATCTGCATCTCACTTGGTCATCTCAGGCTCCTTTAAGTCAATGAAAGGAAAGAAAGGCAATTCTCTAGAGCATGATTCATGGTAGCTGTCTAAAACTGGGCAGCTGAACAAGTTTTAGCCTTATCTATGTCTCTTCATTGACTGTAAAGGTGAGTCAGAGCCTCAGGTGATTACTAAAATGCTAATGGCTAAAGTCGGGTGAGAAGGATCCTGCTTATGAAGTCCAAGAAGGGCTGTGGAAGGTCTGAAAGGATAAAAGTTACCATTGTCACTAGAGCCCTTCCAAAAGAAGCAAACTAAAGCTTATTCATGCAGGCAAATAAGAGGTCTTATTTTCACTTTCACCCCAGATCAGCACCTGATCATGTGAAGTCATCATCACAACAGGTCAGACCGGCCTACAACAAAACAAGTCAAGACATACTGAAATCAAAGATGAAAAAAAAGGTCTGCGGGAAAGACAAAAACATGTAGTTCACAGAGAGAGCAAGAAAGGATACAGGCCTTGATATCTGAATGATATGCAAGAAAACTAAATTCAGCCACATTCCTTCAAAGCCATCTCTAAAACATAACCACTCTTTCAAGAAAATCTGCATTCACTGATCTTCTCAAAGGACAGATGTTTGTGAATCTGCAAACAGACAGGTCCTCTCTTGAACAAGGCAATCTCTCCTCTCAGCCCCAGCAGTACTGCAGACTGGTAGTCTTCTCAGACAGAGAGATGCAATAGCCAATCCCTCCATCCACAGGTTACCCAAGTCCTACCGCTCCCTTCACCACATACTGCAGAGCAAGAGAAGGAAAGCTTCCTGCCTCTCGTTGCTCTAAGACATCAGTTCCTTTTCTAACAGGAAAGGTGAAACACAGCAAAAGTAAAGTCTTACTGGGTTTGGTAAATTCTCTGCTACCTAAGAAATCTCAGGCAGCAGCATGCTGTGTTATGCTGTTAACAACATCCAGCAGGGCCCTCTGTTCATACTGCAAATTGTAACCCTCTCAAATGTGTTCGTATCTAAAGCTTTACAGAATTTTTAAAAGATCAAGTTTATAGTCTGATTCACCGATGCATGAGTTATAGTGTGTAATCTAGTAGACACTGCTCAAATACAGTGAGAATCAGACTCTTGATCTGTAGAAATCAAACTAAGCTGGAATAAATACATTTGATAACAAAATAAACCAGAACATCAAATGCATCATACTCTGCTTGAAGATACTGCACATCAAATAATCACAAATTCCAGCACAAACAAATAAAACACAATTTACTCAATAATTACTTTGAGCCTTCAGCCATATTTGCCTTCAAATACCAGAAGAATCTATAGTATCCACAGGAGATATTTAAAGAAGGAAGACACAGGGAATGATTAAAAGCACCCTTTCAGAGACAGTGTATTTCTCCTGTTACTTGTGCTCCCAGATGGATTGGAATTCTCTGAGAATAAGAAACAAGGACCACTCAGCTATCTGTAATGCCCCACTGATTAAATCTCCCAAAGACATTGGTAATCCATATTTCAGACCAAATAATCTCAATTTTTCACAAAGTATGAAGCACAATTAAATGTAACAGTCTCCTTAGAAAGCCCACAGGGGAAAACAGAACTGAAGAGGTTCAGCAAAAAAGTTAAAAATTCTGTTTTAAACGAAGTTTTAACCTAAATTCACATTCTTTACAGAGTTTCTAGAAAAAAAAACCTCTGTAAATTTAGTGACAACAAATGAGTAGGAGCCTACACAGGTGAAACAAGTCATGAAGTATAGCCCTCTGAAGCACTGGGGCTTACTTATTTGTCTCTAATGAAACTGCTGTACTAAATCGAGTCTTGGAAACACTACACTTACACCACCATTGTGCAGCAGCAGGGTCATTAATTAACAATGACATCAATAGAGTCATATGTAAAATGAGTACTTTTTAAAAGCAAGTCAGGAACAGATGACAAAACATGTATGTCACATAATTCACAAAGGGGAAACTAACTAGAACCAAAAAGAAAAGATTACTGCCAAAATCCTGCAAGCAGAAGTTTTGAGAGGTAGAGTCAAGTTGGAGCCATGCAAATCACAGAATCAGAGTAATCTGGGCCAGGAAGTGACCTCAAAAATTCAAGCTGTCTGTCCCAGTTTGGTGGCACCCTGCATATTTTGTTTGTAAGCTGTATTCCAGCATCCAAACTTTTAATGACAGTTAAGACAGGCTGGATGATATGCTGCCTAAAAGACCCTACTGGATACATCTTCCCAGCGTGACAATGAATGGACTTAATAATTTCTCTTTTGGTGCACAAGGGATTGAAAATCTACCATAAACTTGTGGAGACTGTATTTATGTTCCTTCTCCATGGTATTCAGATGAGGGATCATGCAAGATGGGCCTTCTTAAAGTCAGGAGACACATCTGGCCACGTGGCCTAACACACCACCAGCAGAGAGATGTGAACCGTGTTCTTTGGCAGTCTGTACTGGCTGTTTTATTATAACCACATCACCTTCTTACATGCTTAGTTTAAGACTGATAGATTAGCACATTCACATGGGGTGGTTTTTGGATGCTTGTGCCAGACTGCTTGGTCTGCAGTTTCTTCCGCTTGCCTTCACTTTCCCAACACGCCCACCAAAAGCAAGGCACTCTGCGTCCCCCGGAGATCCCACCTGCCTCAACAGGCCGCAGGGAAGCTTTTGCAATCCTGCCTTGCAAGTACTTGATCAACCCCCCTCAGGGGCTGGGCACAGTGAAGGTCTGACTCAGGTTAACTCCACCGAAGAAAACAACCAACACGGGACCTCAGCATCGCAGCACTAAATCCCATCATCCCATTTCAGCCCACGAAAGCCACGTCTGCCGTCGGATGGCTCCCTGTTCCGAAGGGGGTGGCCTGCGCGGGAGAGGTGGCTCCCGGGCGACAAGGTGGGCACGGTGGGGACTGGCAGGCTTCCCATCTGCGGGCACCCGTGCTGCCCAGCCAGGGCTGCCGCCCTCCAGG
>NW_010201558.1:0-208 GCF_000695765.1 Mesitornis unicolor
CAGTGAGATCTTTCCCCTGTTTCCAAACTGGGAGCCAAAATCAGTTGGAGGGGCTGTGCCGGCAAAAAGCGTGAAGACAGCTCAGACAGCAGCCCTCGCATCACAGGCAGCACTAAGTGAGCCTGACCGCTGGCTCACAAGCACAGCTTGCAGAAGCCAGCAAGAAAACCCTGACACAGAAGTGCAGGCAGCGCAGCACCCCTAGAAA
>NW_010201558.1:396-827 GCF_000695765.1 Mesitornis unicolor
GCCACCCTCCATTTAGCAGCAGTATGTGCTTGCAGCAGCCTAAAGTGCAGGTGGATCCACGCCCTTCACGAGCAGAGGTGTGCCAGGTCTGCCCAGCCCTGAACTGCTGAGCAGCAGCCCAGTGGTGGACAACCCTCCATAACGGTCACCAGATGGTGTTTTTCCTTGGAAGTCCCAAAGCCATTAGGTTCAATGAAGCGATAATGAATGTCTGAGACTGAAAAACCTTAGGAAGGGGCAGGCTCCTGTGCAGCCATGGAGGACACAGCATCAAGAGAGGTGACACGCCTTGGTGTGCCTGAAGGGCTTTCTGTGCTGCCCATTACTGAGGATCCAGACTTTAGGAGGGACCCAGACTGACCGCTTGCTGAACACAGGCCAGAGGAGCCCACCCAGTTATGCTGCACCCAGATCTCACCCAAGCTGAAGGG
>NW_010201559.1:0-17059 GCF_000695765.1 Mesitornis unicolor
AGACCACATCCACCGCTCTGCCATCATCCAATTACTTGGATGGATGATGGCACTTGGATGGAATCCAAGTTTTCCTCTTTCCAAGTAATCTACCTAACTATATTTATCCTGCCGCTTATAGCTTTGCTACTTTTTGTGGAAAAAAACTCCAAAGCATAGAAAATTGTAGACTCATAGGTTGAAAAAGACCCATAAGAACAACAAGTCCAACTATTAACCTAACACTGCCAAGTCCACCAGTTAACCATGTCCCTAAGTGCCACATGTAGACATTTTGTAAATACCTCCAGGGATGGTGACTCCACCACTTCCCTGGGCAGCCCTGGCAACCCTTTCAATGAATAATCTTTTTCTTAATATCTAATCTAAACCTCCTCTACTGCAACTTAAGGCCATTTCCTCTTGCCCTATCACTTGTTACTTGAGAGAAGACACAGACACTCACCTCACTACAACCTCCTTTCAGGTAGTTGTAGAGAGTGAAAATGTCTCCCCTCAGCCTCCTTTTCTCCAGACTAAACAACCCCAGCTCCTTCAGCCAATCTTCATAAGACTTGTGCTTTAAACCCTTCCCCAGATTTGTTACTCTTCTTTGAACCCCCTCCAGCACTTCAGTGTCTGTCTTGTAGTGAGAGGCCCAAAACTGAACACAGTATTCGAGGTGCGGCCACACCAGTGCCAAGTACACGTGGACAATCGCTCTCCTAATTCTTCTGGCCACACTATTTCTGATACAAGGCAGGATGCTATCAGCCTTCTTGGCCACCCGGGCACACTGCTGGCTCATATTCAGCCAGCTCTCAACCAACACCCCCTGGACTTTTTCAGCCAGGCAGTTTTCCAGTCACTCTCCCCCAGGTCTGTATCATCTCATGGGGTTTTGTGACCTAAGTAGAGGATCCAGCACTTAGCCTTGTTGAACCTCATACAATTGGCCTCAGCTGATCAATCTAGCCTATCGAGATCCAAAAATCCTTTATATTTCTTTCACAGCAAAGAAAACAATGTTAAAGTTGGGCTGGTTTTTTTTTCAAACAAAAGAATATTCTGATTGCAGAGACTGCACTACCTTTTTTTGTCCATCTTGAGCTTATAGCCAGATTTTTAAAGGCATTTAGATGCCTAAACTCTGTAATGCCTGTAGGGGAGAGTTATTTCATATTTTATAAACCTATTCTTAGATTTCTTTTCTCCTAAAGTAACAGACTCAGTTGGATAGCTATGAGCAATTATTCCTCGCTGAGTTTAGAAAAAGGCTCTCATCCAATTTCAGCAGTTTGCAGAAAGTGTCCAATCCATGTTTTCTGTCACTATTACAGGCATATTCAAACTGCGTACAGTTTTTTCAGGCAGATTGGTGTCATTGATTGTCACCTTGAAATGGTACACAAGAGACTGTTATAAAAGGACCAGATTTATTCTAGATACTATAAAGGAACTTCCAAATTCCGATACCCATAGACTAAATATGTACAGGACTCCTGTATAGCACTGAAGCCAACTCCCATGGAAAATTTAAGCTCTCTTGCCATCCAAGACAGGGTGGCCATATCCAAAATGACTATTTGCTTACATATCTCTGCCTCATACTACCTTACAGCCTGTGACTGGAAGTGGGTTTGGAGAATTCTGATCAGCTCAGGGTGAAAATTGTCAAAGGCCATTCTGACAATACAGAATTGCAAATGATCTCTCTTCAGCAGCTCAGCACACTCCTTCACAGTGCTTAATTAGTAACAAAGATGTAATAAAAAATCTGAACTAGTTCTGTAGAAGCACCTTTGATTCCTATATTTTATTTTTTTTAACTGCTTGACTTTTCAGTCAGATAATAATGCTTTAACATATTTTTGCTCTTATGCTTTCCTTAAAAAATAAACCTGCAAGAAACCATCCTAGGATAAAAAGGAATCGTATAGTTTTTACCCCTCATTTTTCCTATAGCTACTTACATTGATAATCAGTGGGTCTTGAAGTTTCAGATGTACTGTAAAAACTCTGCTCTTTGAACTAAAAGATAACAACGTGAGAAGGAAATCATCAAATTCTCTACAGCAGCAGTCAGACAATCCCACTGTCTCTCCAATTCCAGAAGATAACTCTCCTTTCTAGTGCTGGTTTTGGTACTCATTTAACCCAATGGTAATTGATTTTGTTTGATGTCTCTTTTCAATCATTTCCAGTCAGTTTCAAAAACTAACACTTTTAATGTACTTCTCTTTCAGTTTCCACCTTGCTCTCCGTCCACTTTTTCTTTTCTAGCTTCACGTCAAAGTCAATTTGCTCCACCAGCTGACTGACTCCCTTTCATCAGATTCTGCTCTGTCACTGTTTGCTCAGCTCTTTTCTTCATTCACAAGTCTGATTTTCCTGTCAGTCCCATCACCTTCCTTGTCACTTTCTTCTTTTGCACTTAATGCCCCTTTCCAGGCAAACAGCTTCCTGTCTTCCCCGTATTCCCTTCTGATTCCAAATTCTTCCTTCCCCTATCCTAGTTTCACAGTCTTGATATTAGTGAATGCCTTTAACCAGTGAATTCCCTTCTCAACAAGATATTTGTTTCCACTGCATGTGAATGAGATTATTTCCTTGCCACCAATCTGTGCTGTCTTATCCCATCACTTTATATAGAGGGAAGACAACCTTTTTTGTCATTGATGGTGCTCAGACTATGGCATGAATTCCAGCTCAGCAAAGGACACCTAAGGATAGTAGGAAATAGGAAAAACATACAGAGGGAAGGTTTGAACTTGCACCCATGTTAAGCAGGAAGCACACTCAGTTACCTGACTGTAATGGTGTGAGCAGAGTTTTAGTCATAACAAGGAGAACCTGAAGAGAATGGATTCTTCAGAAATATTAAGTGACAAAATCAACTTTCTAATACATAAGCATACTCAAAATTATGTATTTTGGCATAGTTATACATTTGCAGCAAGGAAAAAAAGATATTGCATGTCATTAAAACTTCAGTTTTTCAATCAGTGAAACCCCTTCATAACAAAACTTGACTGATGATCCCACAAGAGATGTAAATGCAGAAGATGTAAATATTCGGGAATTAATATATATTTTCTTTAGTTCAGATGCAGTTGAATCATTATGACTGAACATTTACAAATAAATAATTGAATTGGAATTCATTCTACAGCCGATACTCATAGATTTTTGAATCTCAGTAACTCAATTTTGGCAAGAATGAGGGTTGTCATCATTAATGGAAGGTCCAGAAAGCCTTAATTACAGGGGATATTACCAACACCAGTGAAGATCTAATAGTAGAAAATATTAAGGTAATTCCAAGACATATATTACTACTTAGGAAATATTCAGGATACACAGTCTTATTCAATTTGTATTCAAGAAAGATAGTTTTACTCATTTTTAATAACTATGTGAAATTTGATATCTCAATAAAGGAGTTCTGTTAAACTTAAGATGTCATATACACTTAAGATCAACTCAAGAGTCAAGAAAAATAGTGTGCAGGACAGCAGAAAATGAAATAACTTTTACCCCCTGCAGAGAGTAAATTTACAGGAAATATTGAAGAAAATACTATAAACACAGGTTTGACCTGTATGTAGAAGCAATTGGAGCAGAAATAAAATGAGACCCTCAGAAGTTCACTTTTCTCCTAATAGTCCTACTATCCACTGTTCTTGAGGCACACAATATTTTCGCATGCACTGTAGAGGGAGAAAGCAAGAAGTAAATCAGTTACTGTAATATATGCATCACAATGTACTTCAAAAAAAAGAAGAAACAGATGTTTCTTGTGCAGGTATAAAAATGCAAAAGATTATAAAACTATCAACAAACGTGTAAAGAAGTATAGATTAAAGAGTGCAGTCTTGTCATTACAACATATTTTCTGAACTTTCACAAGATAAGATTGTGTAACACTAGACATGTACTCATGAAAAGAAGGAAATTAAAAGCACCTGCAAAAGTAGTGTTCTCTTTATGATCTGAAAAGTACAACCTGCAGAAGTGGATGAATGTAGCACTAATGTGCCATATGAGATGTAGAGCTGGACTGATGCATAAGCATACATTATTCAGCTCTCTGCAACTGAAAGTCACTTTGACTGAAGGTCATTATGACCAAGATACAGGTTGGAAGAGTTCTTGGAATTTCTTTTGGTAGAAACAGTGCCATTTCTGTCATATTTAAGCTTCTTTTGATTAACACTAAAAGGAAAGTACTCATTTCAGACATCTCATTCTTTTCCAGACCTTTTGGGTAGGATTAATTTAAATTACAGATAGAAGGCTCTGCCATTCCTTGATTATTGTGCCTAAACACATGTCCTCATGTACTTCTGTGCTAACTAGACACAATATAGTTGTCTAGAAAAAATTAGATTTACTTAGCAGGTGATGGGTACTAGGATAAAATCCAGATGTCAGAAACATATGTACATTTTTTATTTTGTCATCATCACACACCACTTAAGAAGATGCAACAAAACCTGAGTTTTTAACTTTGTCCAAACTTTTACTGTGTGATGTGTGATTTACAGAAACTTATCATAAATTATAGACATAGAAAAATAATATATAAATAAATCACAATCCTAGCATGGGAAAAATACAAGCTAAAAAACTATGAAAGAGAATAGCTTTGTTATGTATGAAACATTAGAATTTCAGAATCCTCTTGTACACACTTCCATGTGCATACAAGTAAATATCTTCAAATTATGACTCAATCTGTGAAATTAGGAAAAATAGGAACCTGCCTTAACTCAGACAACCAGTGTA
Source organism: Mesitornis unicolor (assembly GCF_000695765.1). Lineage (NCBI taxonomy): Eukaryota > Metazoa > Chordata > Aves > Mesitornithiformes > Mesitornithidae > Mesitornis > Mesitornis unicolor. The sequence goes on from NW_010201559.1 coordinate 4,768, forward strand.
TTATTTTCTCTCATGACTTTGCGGGTGCTTCATCAACATCCATCATCATCCCATTTATAAAAGCCAAGGACAGCAGGCAGTCAGATAATCAACAGAACTGTACATTCTCCCAGACAGATACTGGATCTGATAGTCAGACTTGGAAGAAATCTAGAAACATTTTGCTTCTCATAAACATTCACTACAACTGTGCTTGAAATAGCCCTTAGTATCTGTATGGAGGCAACTGAATCACATACTGTTTGTCTACATTCAGAAGAGTGCTGCTGCTATTTTATCAGACAAGTGATTCCACAGCTGGGATGCACAGAACATCAGAAAGGCCCTAGGGACTTGTTCATTCAACAAGGGGATTCATCCCCTAACCTAGTTTCACCCCTGCTATGGGATTATACGTGCCAGGAACTTTTTACAGCATTATGCAAAAGACCTACCTCTGTAGCTTGCTGGTCTATGGCCTCTATTGAAAAAACACATGAGGAATGTGGGAATTCATGTTTTGTTCAGTTCTGTTCTGAGCTTCATTCAGAATCCCTGTCCAATCAGCTCTATCACTCATTCCTTCTAACTGCAACAGGCTGCTTGAAAATTTAAGGCACTGCTTATGAAATTAGAATAATGACTGTGGAAATGGCAGAGAGTGAGTGCACAAGCAGATGTACTAGAAAAAAAAGAAAAAAACCAAAAACATACAAACAAGAAAAAACCTTGCAATGAATCACAGGGAAATTAAGTACAGCTGGAACAGATATAAGAGTATGCATAAATCTAAAAGCACGTATCATATCCATGTTCAAATGGATGAATCACCAAGAGGATTGCTTAAAAGCACTAAGTCTAGTATCTTTGTCCAGGAATTTCAAGAGCTGAAAGCTTCCACTGCTTAAGAGATCTGGCAGAAAGGTACATGGTACTCTTTGGCATCAAGGTATGAGAACAAGAAGACTGGCAGCAAAAGCTTGAAACAATTTCTGAAGACCCTCTTGAACTAAAATATTTTCATCCTAAACCAACTTCACCTGTTAATTATTTCAGCCCCAGATGTGTTTGTAAGGATGTGTTTGCTTGAATGAGGCTTTCCTTCTTATCTAGTTATTTTGCTTTACTTCTGCATATGCTGACACTTCATTTCTTCTTATTGCATTGTCTGACCAGCATGATATTTCCATATTGCCTCTACAAGTCTGAGAAATGGTTAAAAATCTCTCATACACTATGAAGAAGTGCTTCAAGGCTCTGTTTTCTCATGTGGATTCTTCGGTTACCAATAAGTTCAGCAGTAATCTACAACAATGCTGAGCAGTTGAATATTGAGATCAGTTTTGGCAAATTGTTCGAACAGTATCCAAAACACATTTAGCCTGCACGAAACTTCCCCAGTAAATTCACAGGTACTGAGTTGAGTGTGCTGTTCTGGAAGTGCAGGAATTATGTCATGGAAGAGAACTGTAGGCATGGGAGGCCGAATACATTCTTGTTCCCTAGAAATTAAAAAGATAGTGCTGGGCTTCTTTAAAGCTGAACACATCTTCCAGCTGAATACCATAAAGCTTAATTTTTATTTTTTTTTTTCTGTTAAAGGACATTCTATTGGAAGTTTGTCCACTTTATCCTGCAATGCCTGTGGTTTATTCAGAAATAAACTGCTCACCAATGTGACACCCATCTACAACAAGGGCCTGAAAGAGGTGTCAGGGAACTTCAGGCCCATCAGCCTGACCATGGTACCAGGGAAGATTATGGAGCAGTCCATCTTGAGTGTGCTCACATGGCATGAGCAGGAAAACCGAGGGATCAGGTCAAGCCAGCATGGGTTCATGAAAAGCAGTTCCTGTCTGACCAACCTGATCTCCTTCTATGATCTGTTGACCTGCCTAGTGGATGAAGGAAAAGCTGTGGATGTTGTCACTCATGCTGCTTCTGGCTACCCAGCTCCCAGCAGTCTGGTCTGATTGTAGTTGTACAGAGATGCTTAGCAGCAAGCTCATAGGTAGCTTATCAGTTTCAGTAAGTATGTGAAAACCTATCTTCCTCAAGAAAAAAACAAACAAATCTAACAAAAAAAAGCAGTAACAAACAAAAACACAGCAGTTTTTAAAGTTAAATAATCTTGAAATTTGTATTTCATTTGGTGGAGGTTTTACATCCAGTTTCACTTAATATTGAAACAAATTTAAAAACCTTTCCCCAGAAATATTTCTCTTTCACCCAGGTATATAATTTGCCTAATGTACATGTATATTTCCAGAAGGCATGATTTACATAGATTTACACAATTACCTGGATTAAATGTTAGAAATCCCTCTTGCCTCCAGAATTTTTCTCCAGATGCTCTGATATAATTACATTCAGCTGAAAACATCCACAGTTGTTCTGTTGGTTAAATTGGTTTATTGCGTACTTTGAAATCATTCAGCATTATTCCTGTTTCTTCCTCTGTGTGAATTCTTGGTTTTATACTACTCCATGCCAGAAACAAATTGAAATAGATGTGCTGAACACATGGGTAGGAAGCAGTTTGCCCAATAATAATTGCTTCATGACAGTTTTCTATTCTCCCAGTTCTTCTCCCTTTGGGATAGTTTAGTGGTTTGGATAGCATTAGTAAGAGAGACACAAAGTACTGTCTCAAGCTAGGTATTATTACTGCAGACTTGATAAAATCTAAACATTTTTGAAGCAATGGTTCTCTGAATAATTAAGTGGGTTCTGTAAACCTCCAGACGTTACTGACTTTTACTTTTGTTCACATTTTTTAAGATCACAAAAGATTTCCAGACTTGGAGAGAACTCAGCTTTGTACTGCAACTGAAAATATTTTGAGAGCAGCAGATATCCAAGAAAACAGTTCTTTTTAATGCACTACTTTTTGACATTGTCAATTCACAAATCATTACAAAAATATTACATGTAAATAAAAGTTTTCTTAAAAGTAACTTTTCAGTTTTTTCCTTGGCATCTAAAAGATATATTGTAGTCAGGAAATTATCTTGTTTAGATTTCAATAGCAGAAAAAAAGCAATTACCCAGTCTCTAAATAAATAAATAAATAAATAAATAAATACCAGCTGTTAATAATTCTTGCACATCAGTTAGACATTGCTGTGTAAACCAAAAATAAATTTTGGCAGAGAACTATGGAATCTATTTAATACAGAAAAGTTTTAAAAATACTTACTCGAAAAAAAAATTCTGTTTTACTGAGCTGTATTTTGGCAGCTTCACAGCAAGTCTGTTTGTCTGGAAAGCTAGAGAGAATTCTTCAAGCATCATGTTTGCTTTAGGTTTAGGTCTTGATATTAATCTCATTCTGCAGAGGAAGGGGTCATTTAAAAAATAGAGTCTTCACAAATAGCACTGAAATACTTCTCCTCTAAAGTTTCCATCAGCAGTATTTTTCTTACAATTTGGCATGGATAGGAGAACTTGGTTCAAGTTTCATCAGGTAATGTGAGAAATTCATTATCCCTAATATATTTAATTTAATCAGATTTAATACAATAGAGAGTTATATGTTACATTATGGAATTTCTTAATTACAGTGAATCCACGATGAAACGTGTTAATTTTAACATTACTTTGGCTTATTAAAATTCTTTCCAAACCAAACATATTTCAGGAGAAGTGTCCACCTCATTATATTTTAAGGTACCTCATATCTATTTTTTAAATCGAACTATTTCTTTTAGTAGCTTTTTCTTGTTTGTTAAGAACCGGCGCAGAACGTTACTTCTGTAACACTGGAATACTGCAATATATGTATGGAGATGTCTTCGGCTGATACCTATAACAATGCTGCACACATATTGTTATGTGCATTATAAGAAGATCAATCAGAGCATATTTTATAACATTTTTCAGTACAATATTTTTAAAGTGGAGAGTAACTATTTCTATGGATAAAGAAAGGGTCAAAGCAATAAAACATTTAATATTTACATAATTTATAACAACATTACATAGATGTTGACTTTTTAGCTTATTTTATGGTGAAAAGATTATATATTTCTTTTTTTCTTTGCTTACAGAGCATATAAAAAAGTTCATCCAGTAAATACAGATACATAGAATCCTGTACTGTGCACAGAAAGGGCTCCATAATAAAGACTTTTAAAAGTTAATATTAATATTTCAGTAGTTACAAATGGGTAGATATTGAAAGTATATATCCTGGCACAAAAATGTATCTCCTACTTACATATCTTTGACTAAATGTGTGCATTAAAATTAAAAAAAAAAAAAGCAAATTTACTGTATTTCTACCCCATGGCAAATTTACAATTTTGTTAATGCATCTTACCAGAGAGTAATTATATATTTCTTTTAAGAGCAAGCTTTGCTAAAATATCAGCATTTTCACACTTATTGCTTGGAGGCAATCAGTATGTCACTGACCTTGTAAATGCAGTCTTGCTGTCACTGGTAGACTGAAAAGCAGATATAATGAATCTTATGGTAGACTTACTGGCATATGCTCTGCTTTCCTTGACTCCTAGTGAATGCAGAGTGACCACTGGGCTAGGTAGTCTGGCTTTTCAGTCTGCTGAACGTCTTATTATATATTAGAGGCAGTATGTCTGTAAATGCCTGTACCATTTCTCTATAGGGACAATGTTGTAGGGGGTAGCCACAATTAAAGCAAGTGATGTGAGCATAAGCAAACTAAGTAATCATGTAAATCTTCCACATTCCGACATATATCATCCTTAATACTAATCTTGACTTTATACTAACATGCCTAACTTGACAATTGTAGGTGCCTTTTTATCCTTTTTTTTCCTTTTTTTTGTTTTTTTTTCTTTTGTTTTTAGTAAGGTTTCTTCTTTCTCTCACAAAATATCTGGAAATATGTTTGGGAACTCTAAAATAATTATGTATGTAGAATAATGAGACACTTTAAGCCAAATTATCACCTTTAGTTGCATTTCCATTTCAGCCAAAGAGTCAGAAATCCTGGGACAAATTCTAAATTACACTGTTATGCTGAGACTACAGTATAATGGAAAAGATATTTTAAAAAATAAATTACATACCTTCTGTTATACAAGCTGAAAGTTTGGTCTGGAATATGGAGATCTGAGTAGGCTTCTTTTTCCTTCATACTCACTCTACAGGGCAAAAATGCTGAGCACAGCCTAGCTGTAGTTTTACTACTGTTATTGAACATTTAGACCATGAACTGTTTTAAAATACTCCTTTAAAAATAGAGAGAAAGATACAGAACAGTTACACAACAGGCATGGAGGAAGGCTACCTATATTTAATCATCTGTTTCTCAGGTTCTTAGCACCAATAAAGAACCCACAGAAATCACCTACACTCTCAAAGGTACAATATCTTTCTGGGGAAAGTATTTGCACAGAGAAACATTTTGAAAAATGTCATCAGAATACAAAGCATCAGGAAGAGACTAGGTACAGAATTTCTAGTGCCTGGGTTGTGCTTCAGGACACACTATGGCAGTGCTGAATGCAGTGCTTCAGTTAAGTGCCTGTCAGCACTCGGCTAGTAAAGCTCTATTTTCAGGAACTTCTCTCTTTAATGCTTATCAATTTGTTTTGACACAAAACTACTCCTGACATAAATACTGTCTCATTATAGGAATTATTTTAATTTCTTTTTAATTCTGTGCGTCTTTGAAAGATTATTGTCATTGGCAAATTATAAAAGGTCAACAGAATATGGCAAAGTGAGTAAATGTAAGAAATTTATGGTAAACATTGAATATTTAAAATATCTGTTGCTTTCAATTAAAAAAAAATCATTTCAAAGTACTTCAAAAATTAAAAATCAGCTCCATGAGTCTGCTCAAGACAAACTCATCAGGTCAGTTGTGAGCACTTATATCTGACTTCATATAATTAGAGAGTTTTCAGCTGGAGAGATAATGTGAAAGTCTGGCTAATAAGTATTAATTCCAGTTCAAGAAGATTTTAATCTGCGCATAGATTAATAGGTCTACAGCCAAAAGGATTCCATTTGGGACATTTAGTCTGATGTTGTGCGTAATGCAGGCCACTGAATATCACCAGCTTCACACTGTACTAAGATATCCACACATATTCCAGATGTGCCATCTGAAAACATGCTTGGCAGTATATAATTATTTAGGTCTGTGTGTCTTCATTTTCCTGTTTAAAATTTCTTTTCATGTCAGACAAAAATTTGAATGAGTTTGACTAATTGTCCCTAACATGCTATTTTGGGTATTGCAGTTCAAGTGTAAAACAATAGGCAGCTTTAAATATCACACAGTCTCCTTCCAAGAAGTCAAATAGAATGCATATATAATACCTTTTTTCCTTGAATTTTCTATGTGCCAGATTAAAAAAAATAAATCTCTTTTACTGATGCATTTGAAAATACTAAAGTTGCAATTCACTGAATATAGAAGTGAATGATTTATTTTTACACTCAGAATTGAATCAGTCCTTAAAGTCTCAAGATTGTAACAATGCCTAATCATACTTCCTTAGGATTTGTATTGATAGAAGGTGTAAAATATATTAGTTAACTACTACCTATTTATAAATCGGACCACCTGTGTGGAGAAAACTGTTGTATTATCTGCTTTATTTATGCTTTCACAGTCCATATGCAGAGAAAGCCACTAAAAATAGTCTGCATCTGGTGGGTTGATCACTGTGACAACAAAAGGATTGAACAGCAAGATATCTCTCTGCTTTCAGTAGTGTCTAGCAATATAGAGTATCTGTTTTGTTCATTTTGTGTACATCATTCAAAATCTTAGAAAGAGTTCATAGGGAATAGCTTTCATAAGGATGTCTGGAAATAGTTCTTAGTTTGCCTCCTCCTACCCGCAGACTTTTCTGGAAAGAGATATTGCCTAACTGCATATCAGCAGCAGACGAAGGCCTTCATTGCTGTAGTAATATACCATCTTGATCGGCTGTATGGGAGGGTGGTGGAGTTTGAGACCCTTCTCCTGCTACACACATCGAGCTTCTCTGCTTCTTCTAAATTGCCTGCTGACTGTGAAAACTGCTGGAGCATGACCAGGGTGCACTGAGCATGTCCTGGGACTGTATGGAGGAGGAGCATGACATGATACGACATCCATGAGCCTGAAATAAAGAGAGGGGACACAGCAGGACGGCACACCACAAGGGAGGAAAGAGAGGTCATGCTACCACTTAAACTTACATGACATTCCCAGACTTGTAGTATTATTGACTTATTAAAAAACCAGAGTCTGCCTTTTCAGCAGTTTAGTTCATCTGCTTATTCTGCTGAACTATTTTTGGAGAATTTCCTTTGTTGTTTAACTTACATTTACATTACATTAAATGCATTTTGAATGCATTCATTCATTTTGCTCCAATTCTGCCTTTTTAGTTGTGTAAGAATTTCCATCTTTTCATGCCCAATTTCTAGTTTGTATAACTTCATTCTTGTTCTTCTTACGGAGGTTGTAGATTCTAATGGTACTAGTTCAGTAGTCTACTTTTCTTAATGTCTCCATTTCTTTCTTACCTTAAGACACAACCTTATCTGCCAATTTTACCATAAGCCTTTAAAAAATATATAACGGTGGTAAAAGAAAAATAAACCCAACTTGGTTATTGTTCCCAAAATCAAATGCTTTAAAGTTTGCAAGAAGTTATTGTAATATTGTAAGAGCAGATCTAAGTAAATAACTTTTTTCCTGAGATACAGGTTTTTTTTCACTGTATAGTGAACTTTATTTTTATTTTTATATTGGACTCAGGAACTCCAATCCTTTGCTATATACACATTCTAATTTCCTTCAGAGCTCCCATTTGGAGTCCCTCAAAAGAGGAAGGCCCAATTTTCCTGAGAAGATAGCTTGCTTCAGGACTGACTGTCTTGTTAGTAGTAGATATAATTTGCACCAAGTTTTGCTCTCTCCATCCTGAACAATCACTCAGACCTATGCCAGTGACTTTAAGGCTTCTAATCTCTCTGTAAAGAAACACAGATCTCTGGTGTCAGGCTGCAAAACAAAACTCTGGTGGTTTGTGAAGAAGTCCTCATTATTCAGCTGTCATTTTATGGAAAATGACTATTTAAAAACAAAAACCCTTTCAGGGCACCAAGAGCAATCATGTGCTTTAAACTCTTTCCTATCCAGGCTCTAGATCACTGGAAGGATTCCCCTCTCTACTTAATTCCCTAGAAATGGCAGCTGTGTTAAGGCAGGCACTTCAACTTAAAAAAACTCTATGAATCGTACACAAAGGACAGCAATGTGAACTATTCTCATTTTGTCTATAACAGTTTCATAAACTTTTGGGTACAGGCTTCTTGCAAAGCTTTCTCTGCTGCACTGCCTGTGGGGTCTGAGTCCAACTTTCCTTCTCTTAATCTAAAAGAAGGTGAGTTGTGCTGTCTCCTGAGGTCACTCTGTTATCATCTCCCCTTGTCTTGCCAAATGCTGATGCTGCAGCAGAGAACAGGAGTGTGGTGGATGAGGTGGTCTTCATCTGTTGATACTTACTCAAGAAGAACATTTATGCTGAAAGGACAGTGAAAGATCAGGATAGGGACTTTGAAGCTTAAAACCAAAAGAAAGCTCAAAAAATGACTCCCTCAGTTCCCATGACTCACCCATGTATGAAAAAAATGGTGTATTTAACATTTTGACATGCCTTTTCACTGACAATGAAGATCAACTTACCATGCCTCACTGGAAATAGCTCTAAAGCCAAAATTAGTGCCTCCCAACTAAAAAAAAAGGTGCAAACCGAAGATATATTTAACGTACAGATTCATACAGAATTACTTTAAATAGAGGTCACCTCTTTTATCTTTGCTTTTCAACCTTCGTTCATTGTTTAATCAATTCTTTCTCTCTTGGATCAACATCTTCAGGCTAAAAACCTAAACTGTGAAAGTTCAGCTGTTTCTCATCCATCTGTACTCCTCTTTTCTTTGAAAAGCTGCATTGCAACTAAAAACCTGACTTGAAAATATACAAAAATTATCAAATTAAATCGAAATAGCAGTTCAGTTTCTTTATTTATGCTTAGGTTAGTTAAGTAAGTTAAATTAGATGGGTCTTCCCCTCCAGTTAGGAGCAGACATGACTCACATATTTTTAAGAAGAAACTCTTGGAAGCATGTAGGTTTCCTTTTATTTTGGTTTCCTCATATCAACTCTACTGCTCTTGAAAACAAAGAAATAATCTTTTTTCCTCAATCTTTCTTTTGCTTTTTTCCACATGTTATCTTGAGACCTGTCATTACATATTTTTTTTGTTGGGTCGGTTTTGTTTTGGTTTTTTTACAAGCCAAGAGACTGATATCTTGGTTGTGTTAGAAACTACTTCCCCCAGTCAGTCAACTGGAGCAAATAAAGTCTATGGTCGGCCTTGTTAGGCTGTGGGATCACGAAGGGAAGTGCAGTTTTATTTGTGTTCAGGGACAGATGCTTGAGACCTGAACTGAAACAGCACTATTTGTGTATTGCTGAATGGGAACAATATATTTGTGTAAAACCTGCATATTGATATGAATTCTGCAGGGCCATATTTCCTAGGGAGAGGTAAAACTGCTACAGGTACCAGAGTTAATCTTTGAATTGCCTGACTATTATCTCTGGACTTAAGGAATGCTGATGCTTATTCTGATGTTTAACTGTCCATTTTTAGTGACTTCAGATCAATTATCTTCTACTTGTGAGGTGCACTGACTCTCAAGACTTCCTATGGCATTTCATAGCACTAAACATGCTGAGCATTGCAGATCAATATCCATCAGCCAGCACCACAGTATTTATCGTAGACATTCATCTAGCCTGAAAGAAATAGAAATGCTCTGCCAGAAAGGACTGTCTCTGAAATGAAAATCAGAGAGCAAAAATTTCTATGAAAAATTGTATTTTTCAAACCACATAATCTGATTAGAAAATGCATTTCTAAGAAGACTTCAGGAACTAGACTCTTTTGAATCATATACTTTTGATACATTTTCAACACAATAGCTGATCTAAAACTTGGGGAACCACAAGTTATCCTAGAAAGGAAAAGAAATCTGTGACTGCAGAGAATCTCTGTGTTGCATCCTTGTTTATAAGGAGAAAAGCTGTGTTTTGTTTACAGGGAAGGAATGGAGACAAGAACGTTTACCTTCTTTACTGCCCCACAATTCCTTTTTTGTCAGTAATCCAGTCTTTGATGTGAGTTCAGGTCAGATATCACAGTGGATTATTCTGTTTCTGGGTTCTTTATGGTGTTATGGTTAGCTGACAATTTAAGTCATTTCCCAGATTATAACAGCATGATCCTTCTTCCTCTTGCTAGCACTTATCTGATCCCACAGTGGGGTGGTTCAAAAAGTAAGCTCAAGCTGCAGTAGAACTAACACAGCAAAAAAAAATCACTGCTCTGACGGCGCACCTCTGGGAACAGGTTCACTACAGGGATCTTGCACGTGCCAGTGCACCTGGCAAACATGGTAAGGAAATGACTGCAAGCAGTCCTACCTTAAATCAGCTTAAGTTGTGTAAATATGTCATTAAACACAGTTTTCAGCAAAAATTAAGAAGGACAGTTTAATGTATCAGTGTTTTAGGGGATTAAGCTAATCTACAAGCTATGTTTCCTTTAAAAGGAAGTGAAATGACTGGAATTCTAGGTGGACTGACCTGAAAGAAATTGCCAAAGCTACTTCATCGTCTTAACAATGGAAATTCGTTTAGTCCAGATTTCTTTTACAGAAAAGACTGGTTTTATACCTTCATTTTTAAAACAGCAGCCAAACAGTAAAATAATGAACTGCTACAGTGAAATTGAGCCATAAATCTTGGGAATCTCAAGGTTTTAAGAAAAAATATTAAAAATATTTCATTTTCTTAATGCACCTAACTGGTAAAATTTTGCCTCAACCAAAGTTCACACATTACTTTCAGGAGTTTCAATTCAAACTCCTCTCTCTCTTCAAGTTGGTAGTTCTATATAAACCAGAATTGCTGACTTTAAAACTCCTATAACAAACTGGAAAAAAAAAATATTACAAAAGAATCACATGGGTAAATTGTTTCAAAGGACAGTAATTTATGTGGGACTTCTGACTTGTAGAAAGGGAATCAGTACTGCTCAAATGAAAATTCAAAGAATGAAGAATTTGCTTACATTTACCTAGACTGATTTATGAGGCTTTAGCCCTATTTATAATTTTGTATTGATTATGAAGCTTTTGCATAGGTTAATGATAAAGGTTAAAAATTCATCAATAGTGAAAAGGATTGAAAAGATGGATTTCTTCATTTAAAACAGGCATTATTGACAGTGCTGATTCCAGCACCCTAGAGCATTGAAGTTATAATGAACATGTCTTATAATTAACATGGATTTAGAAGCTATTACATGAGAAAGCAATACGAATAGACCTAATGAAGGTTACTGTGGTTTTCTACTTCAGACAAAAATTACAATTATGTTTTAGTCTCTGTATGCAAAATAAAAACAAGTATTTTAGATATCTAATGCTTTGCTGTATGCTAAAACTGACTTACAATAAAAATATATATATTAACCATTTGGACAGATTATGTTGTCTCTTTCTGATTCATAAGAATGAGAAATGAATGGAAATGTTTTGATTTGCGTCACCATTGATTTATAATCGGGGAACCATCAATGTGTTATTCAAAAGCCCAAGGCTGTCTAGTCCATCTTCTAAATAGAGATATTTATGCTTACGGTTATTTTAGAAAATGCTTTACAATTAGAGCTATGATAAAAATCGAAAGACCGAAACTTCTGGTTCAAACTCCAAATCTGCGTAGCTCTTCAATTCCTTCCAGGTACAGTTCATATTTTGGATTGATGTTTATGAGATTTCCACCCCGTGTCAACCCAGTTTGTTTGGTTTACCCGGTTCCAAGCTGCGTTCCACTAACTGTAACAATGACTGGAGATCAGAGGTGGTCATGTTCTTTATAAGCTGCCGCCTTACCCCCAAAGCTAAAACCTTGCGACATAAAGTATTTCGCTCAGAATTAAATAGGGGTTTAGACTTTGGTTTATTTGTGCCGGCATGAATTTGACGGCTCTGCCGGGGAGGGTTCGGTGGCTTGCCAGAGGTAATCTCAACTCATCCTATGCGGCACCCATAGTTTACTATATCTTGGACAAACTCAGTCCAGGTAAGTATATGAACTTGCTCTCTAGGGGGTTGCGCTGCCGCCGCCGCAGCATTCATGGTGCGGTGCAACTGTATACGTTCCTGGGCACTTGCTACATGGGTTTTCAGGCTCTCAAGGAGGCCACGAATAATAGGGGTCAGTCGTTCCGGGTCAATGGGAGCC